>NC_056722.1:12830761-13005761 GCF_018831695.1 Puntigrus tetrazona | reverse complement strand
TTGCCTCTGTAAAACTCATTTAGATTAATACTTCAAATCATAGAGGCATAATAATAATATATGTTAGGTTCATAATAATATGAAAAATAATATTGAAATAAGTCATGAAAAATAATTCATAACGCATTTCAAAATGCATAAGATCTATATGATTATGTAAATGTCAAAGGTCGATTAGTTATTAATGACAGAATTTTCATTTTTGGGTGAACTATCCCTTTAAAACCACCTGCCTAATATTCTGTAGGTCCCTCCTGCAAGAAGAGCTCTAGTGCACCGAGGCATGGGCTCCTCAAGATCTTGAATGTGTGGTATCTGGCACCAAGGCATAAGCAACAGATCCTTTAAGTCTCCATGGGACTGATTTATTTGTCCGGCACATCCCATAGATGCTCAAGCGGATTGAGTTCTGAGCAAGCTGGAGGCCAAGGCAGCACCTTGAATTCTTTGTCATGTTTCTCAAACCATTCTTGAACCATTTCTGCAGTGTGTCAGGGTGCATTATAAATGCTGAAAGAGGCAAGAGGGAACACTGTTGCCATGAAGCCTGTGCTCTGCAACAATCTTTAAATAAGTTGCACGTTAGACGCCCATTGCATGTGCTTTCTGTGGTGGACAGGGGTCATTATGACTGCTCTGAAACCACGGAGTAAACGGTGATGCACTTTCTGTCGCGGTAATACTACACATATATTGCAGTTTCCAAACATTCAAAAGTAGCAAGATACCTAGAAACATTTAAATATATTAATATATGCAATAATACTTTTTAATGCTTCTTAAAGACGAAAGGCAAGTTGTGGTCATCTTTCGTTCTTTGCTTCTAAAATAAGAAAAAAAGGTCTGGCGAGATTTGATTTTGTCTATCGGGAAATTATTGGTTTGTTGTCATTTGCTGCAACCTTCTGTTAAGTGACAGGTTGCTGGAGGGGAGGAGTTATTGCCCTGCCCTCGCTCCAGTGCACGTAAATAAATAAATAAATACTGTGCAGAGGTAAATAAATAAAGACTGCAGTATTTAATCAAAAAATATTTATATTGATTTTATAGTGACTTGAAGTGTAATTGATCTAGTTATCTAGAAGATTTTTGAAATCGAAGACATCCCTTTCTTATATTGCAGAAAAATCATTTTTAAATATCAGATTGTTTTCTTACGCAACTGCTTTGTGTGTGTGTGTGTATGTGCACGTTTGTTTGGGGTAGACGGTTACTCATGAAAGCGTTTGCACGTGATTCTGTGTGTGTATGAGAGGAAGAGAGAGAGAAAGAAAGTGTTGTACATAAAAAGAGTGTTAGTGAGTGTGTTTACTTGAACACAATGATTGCTCTGTCATATCTCTATATGGAAAGCTGTGCTTTGAGACAGGATGTGGCTTTACACCTGTGAAGAGCCGGCAGTGCATGGGCGTATATCAGTCTGTATGTATATGTGTGTGTGTGTGTGTGTGTGTGGGTGCGCATTTGTGCCTGTGTTTGCGTTTGGGCTGTCACTATGGTTTAACAGCGCTAGGCTACAATAGCATGCTGTCATGTGCGGTGTTTCTCAAGGTCTGTGTTAACAGCAGGTGATGTTGAAAGTTCATGAGGCTGGTTCTTCAATTATGGAATCAGCCCTCCAGCACATTTTCCTCACCATCATATTCTGTCCTGTGTCACTTTTATTATATAATTCATTAACCTCCAACACACAACCCTCATTCTTTCATCTTGCCGATTAATATTGGATTTCTTCAGCAAGCAAAACCCTGCTGAGGTCTCTCAATAATCCAGCATCATGTTAAATGATTCACCTGCAAGTCTTGCTGTTCTTCAAAATGCGTCTGTCTGCTTACCCAGAAGTAAGACATTTACTGGTTTTGACACTTGACTAAATGCAGCATTGTTAGACCAGGAGGAAATGATTTTTTTAATAGAGTTAAACACAGTGGAACGATTCTGTTTCCATTGGGTTTCCATGCTCATTGTAACACAACTGCGCAGTGATATTTTGAGACGAGATGAATAGATTGCGAAATCTTGTGTGGTTTTATATCGCTGACAATGTTTCCTGTTGCACTTTTGCAGCACCATGGGGGAAAAAAAAAAAGAAAGAAAGAACCATTCATAAGTTTGAAATCGGTTAGATTTTCATAGAAATGTTCACCAATGCTGTATTCGTTTGTTCAATGACACAGTAAAAACTATAATATTGTGAAATAATGTTTCTATTTAAAGTAGCGTTTTCTATTTTGTAATTGTGCTATATTTTATAATGCACTTTATTTCTGTGATGCAAATCTGAATTTTTTAAGCAGACATCAGTGCCATAATTCTTCAAAAATGATTTTAATATTCAAATTTCCTGTAACATTTTTGTGGCAACTGTGGTCATTTTTGTGGATACTTCAGTCAATTTTATTTTGTAAAGAACAGCATATATTGTGGAAAATAAATAAAATGTAGAAGTGCTAATTCCATAATTACTTCAAATAAATAAGTCTTACTGACCCCTGACTTTTGGATACATATCCAGTGTATACTGTATATAGAGTATTTAGTAATAATTACTAATATATTAATAATGAGTGAAATTTCTTTTTAAAGCTATAATTATGTTACGCAAAGTGTTTGGCCCCATTTCAAGGTTTGGAACGGTGCCCTTCACGGATAAGAAACACTGATTAACAGTTTTGTTTCCTGTGCTGTGATTTTATCTTTCGGAGATAGAGTTGCTTGTAATTCTTTGTATACGTTCTGTTTTTTCCCCATAATCAAGTTATCTCTCTTTCGCTCTGTCTGTCTTTTGTTCTCTTCCAGCGTGCAGTGCTTTATGCAGCAGCAGCAACAGTGGTAGCCTTGGCACAGTTCAGCCCGTTCTTCCTAAAACTGCGGTCACAAATTCACTGATGCATGGGGTGATGAAACTGGCCTCCCAGGTTGCCCCTGACAACAGCAGCATCCACAGTCTGGCTTTCTCACTGCTGGCCAACCTGGCCATCTCAAGGGACTGCAAAGGGGTACTGTTGAAGGTAACTCGCTGGTTATGTTTAAAGCCAAAAAAATAAATAAAAATGTAGGGGAGGAAATATAATCTTGCAAGGCACTTCAGAATGTAAATATAAAGTAAATCTATAACTGCTGTCCAGAAAGAAATCGTTTTATGACTCCTTTGTTTGCGTATCTGCTTTTTTGTTTCATAGAGAAGTGCAAATCAAACCACCTTTCTTGCTGTTTTCCCTAGAGTAACTTCCTGCAGCACTTCCTGTCTCTCCCCATGCCTAAGGCAGGCGGTCGAAGCGGCAGTTCCTCTGCGGAGCCTCTGTTCCTCTGGCTCAAGCTGTTGCTGAACGTGTCGTTTGGGGAGGACGGACAGCAGATGATCCTCAGGCTCCGAGGGGCTTTGGAGCTGCTCGTCGGACTGGCCCAGTCCAAACACTCCAGCTCTAAACCCACCATCCTGCTTATTCTCCACAACATCTGCTTCTGCTCCGCTAACAAGCCCAAAGTCTTAGCCAATGGTATGAGCTCTGGATTTGCAGGGTTTTACGTGTTAATGGTTGAACAACATGTTCCTTTTGAGTGGATAATGCCAATACCAATATCTAATAAGGCTCAGTGGGGCAAGGATAAAGAGATAATTCACCCAAAATTGAAAATGCTGACATTAATTACTCACGCTCATATCGTTCCAAAACCAATTGGTTAATCTTCACAACACAAATTAAGATATTTTTGCACAGAAAATACTGTTAAAATAGCTCTTGAGACGTCAATGGTTCAACTGTATTTTATGGAAAAGCTATTTGTGTAAGCTATGAGAATAATTTTTAATTATTAGGTGTGTCCTACCATTGTTAACTGTAGTGAAAATTTGGCATCAATTGACACAGAAGAGAAGAAATTGTTGAATAAAATGTCTCTTTGTACACATGATTCTTGTATACAGTATTCTAGTAGCTTCATTACTTAACAGTTCAACCTCTAATGTCACGTCGACAATTTTAATGATGTACTTACTATATTTCTGGGCCTTGAACTTTTTTAGTTGTGTTGCAGTCTATGCAGGGGTCAGAAAGCTCTCAGATTTCATTAAAAATATCTTAATTTGTGTTCAGAAGATAAACAAAGTGTTACAGGGTTGGAAAGGACATGAGGTTAATTAATCATTTTGGTTAACTATCCCTTTAACGAAATAGGCAAATTTAGTTTGATTCATTGGCATGGCTGATTTAAAAATAAATAAATGACAGTAACGACAGAAAGATCAATGAGATCAATTTGACATGTCAAGTGTAAAAAGGATCCAGCACATCCTGCATTGAGTCTAGCTACACAACAAACACCGAAATCCGGATGTATCACAACAGCCGCAATGCAGAGATTATACTTTTACACATCAAACCAATGTTTCCGTCCAATTCCTTTTATAGAAAGTGAAGAAAATTAGATGCCTGTCTTGACATACACAATATGTACATGAAGCAGCTATGTGTACATATTATTTCAAGACAAGCATCTTATTTTCTTATAATTTTATGTGTGTGTGTGAGAGTGTTACATATAAATACATGCATAAATATTACATTTTATCTGAATATTTTTTATTTCAGATAAAGCTGTCGAGCTGCTAATCTCTTGTTTGGCCAGTAGCCAGCCAGAAATACTTACCATAGGAGCTTCTGCACTTTGGGCTCTGTTGCACAACAATCAGAAGGTAATGTCAATAATTCAATGAAATCTCGGTATTATATAATGACACTGTGATAAATCGAATAATTAAATATTGGGAAAAATATTTAATAATGCTACTAGTCAAGCAATATTTTTTTAATTGCCATCGACGTAGGATTTATGATCATTTTCATAAACACGATCCAACACATGCACGATCAGTCTCACCCTTTATCTTCCCATCCTGCATCTCTTCCCTTACAAAGGCAAAGGCCACTTTGAAGTGTCCTTCCATCAGACTGAAAGTTGAAGAGGCATACTTGTCTGCCAGGAAAGGTGGGAATATATTCAGTTTGATCGTTGTAGAGCTCTCTGATGGTACTACAGCAGCAGATGCGTCACGGACGGATCTTTCCTGAGAATTTGTGGTAATTGTCTGTTTGTTTGTTCACACAGATGAAGAGCAGACAAGTGACAAACCCCTGAACGTCTATCTTCTGAAGTGCCTGATAAATCTCACACACATCTTTAGCTCCTAAGCGCCTCTCTGGGATCACGAAAGTCACTTAATGTGAACAATGTGAACGTTTATTTATGTCTTGGTACAATATGGAAGATTTCATTCGGAGTTTTTGTATGTATTTTTGTAGCAGATCAATAAATGAGCTGGTTTTACACTAGACGCCTCTCCGTTCTCCAACTGTGAAAAATGATCACGCGCACTGTTAAAAAAAAAACGTCATTTTAGGGTGCGCTATCACTTTCTGCTGGATTTTTCCTTTCCTTTGTATTCTTTTTATTTTATCATAGGGGAATTCAGATATTGTTTCAAGTCCGTTCTTTCAGTTTCAGGTGAACAGAAAAACAATGTGTGTGGGGCAGGATTTTGTCGTTTGGTGAACTTAACACCTCCTCTCTAACAGTGTTTATCTGCCGGTTGAGGATGTGATTGCAGAGTCTTGCAGCTGAACACAGAAAGTGCTGTGGTCGCCTCAGTCCTCGTCAATGCTGTATTCATTCTGTCTCAGAGGAGCAAGATGGTGGCAGTACAAAAGGATTACTGGTACTTCTTGGTACTCATGATGCACCTCTGTTTTCTGAAAGGTAATTTTTTTTTGTTAGCAAAAACAGAAACTCTTGGCTTATATGTTTTAAAACAAAATCATTTAACCTAACCTATAATTTGTACTTAATTTTACGTGTATTTCAAAGGGTGTAAGCTTGAATGGCAATTTGCATTTAAAGAAGAATTATTATGAAATAACGTCTTTTTGATTTGTTATAATATTTTCAAAAATGATTGAGAATGTGTGGTTACATTGAAAGTAACTTTGGTTTGTACTTGTGGTTGCGTCACTTTTTTTTTTTTTTTTTTTTTTTTACAATGGTGCGAAATTTAGTTTAATAACAGTTATTTAGCTTATATAAGGTTCTTCTGTTGCAGTTTCGGTAAACAATGTACATGGTAACAGAAGCCACACAAGCAGTTGTACTGAGGAACACACTTGGGTAAAATAAACAAATCTTGAAAATAATATTTCATAATTTAAACTGTCATGGAATGTTTATCTTTTTTACAGTATCGGTTACAAAATATTTTTTTGTCAAATTGTTAATTTGAACATTCAAAGAATCCTGCAAAAAGTTATCATGCTTCTAACAAAAAATAAATAGATGTAATAAAAGAAAAATAAGCAGAACAACTTTTAAAGATTGATTAAAATGAATGTTTCTTTAAACTGCTTGAATTTAGTATATCTGAATGATATAAGGATCATGTGACATTGAATTCTGCAGAATAATAATTTTTTATATATATATATATATATATAAATTTTAATATATATATTATAATGTTGTGCGTAAAGAGTCCATTTTGTATTTATTATTAGTACTTAAAGTGTACATATTTGAAAAAGTGTACCTTTTCTAAAAGGTACTGCCCCAGTGACAGCTTTTTTACCTTTATTTTTGTGAGTTTACAGTACTTATACTCTCAATTATAATTCAGTTACAATCTCATTTGTTAACATGTAGTTAATGCATTCACTAACATGAACAAAAAACGAATTTATTACACAATTTATATATTTTTGCTAATAGCAATGAAAATACAGTTGTTCATTGTTTATTCATGTTAGTTCTCAGCATGTTAAATAATGTTAACAAACACATTTGATTAAGATGAATAAATGATGTAGAATTATTACTCATTCTTAGTTCATGGTAACTAATGAGCCTTATTAAAGTGTAAAAATACATTTTTAGATACAGCAGTCGCAAATAAATGGTCAGGTATGCTTGAACCTTAACGTTCTCTGCCACTGTGAGTCTGTTGACTTGAAATGATCTTGAAATGATTTTGCTTTCATCTGTGTCCGATTTCCCACCCTTTCGTAATGGTCTTTAGGCTCAGTTCAGATGAAAGCCCGAGAATCAAAAGTCACACTGCAGGAAGGAATGGTATTGGACTGCCTGTGTCCGTGGACTGGCCACCTCATTATGGTCTCTTGGACTAAAAAGTCTCTTTCACAACCTGTAGCGGTTTATCATCCTCAGTATGGCTCCAACTACGATCCATCATATGACGGCAGAGTGACGTTTCTGAAATCCACAGCGATGGATGGCAGCATTTCCATAATGAATGTCACTGAGGGCGACATCGGCCAGTATCATTGCTCTCTGCAGACTTATCCTCAGGGTTCATGGACCAAAGACACATTTGTCGAGAAAGCAGGTGAATTATATTTCACCGTGTTACATTCCCCAACAGACCCAATAGGTTTAACCTTGAACTGTGATTCCAAGAATTGCTAACTAATACTCATATTGTAAATCGTATAGACTTATACTCCTTTTTTTTTTTTTTGTCTAGCAATCACCACCACCTTCTCTATTCACCCGGACGCTAATTTGGTGGCAGCAGAGAACGACAACCTGACCATTACTTGTGACCTTGTCCACAAGGGTGAGGTTTACCAAGTAAGCATTGAGAAGCTGGATGCTGAGGTGGGTGCTAGTAATATTATAGCAACGTGTCAGGTGCTAGAGGATGGCGTGGAGCTGAGTGAGTTCAACAGTAGAGGACGACTGAACTGTAGTGATGCTATGGAGGTCAGTCTACACCTCACCAACATCGTCAAAGAAGATGGAGGACTCTACCGCTGCAACTTTAGCACAGATGCTGGTGTCCAGTCCACCACAGTCCTGCTGACCACTCTACCTGCTCAAGGTAGGTCTCTTTATTTACAGCAGAGGCCGTTAAGATATGGAAGCTTATAATAGAATTGCGAGTTATAAAATCTAAATGATAAAGTCAGAAAAGCGAGTTATATAGTCCGAATTGGGAATTATAAAATCAGAATTGCAAGTTATAATGCCAGAATTATAAAGTCTGAATTGCAAGTTATACAGTCAGAATTGTGAGTTTTAAAGTCATTTCTGAATACATATCACTTTTTTTTTGCCTAAAATTGGAGTTTATGTCTCACAATTCTGAGAAAAAAAGGCACAATAACTTTTATTATTTTTTATTCTGTGGTGGAAATGGACTTCCTTAGCAAACTGATCTCTACAAAGCACCAAAAATCATTATTTATGGCATAATTTTTATTGCTGTTTTCTCTCTTCTGGCCTGTTGGGCCAAATCAAAGGTCATTACAGACCAACTTTGGCCCATAGGTCCTGCTTTGGACATGCCTGAATCACGTTCTTTTGTCCACACTGGGGGGTGACTTAAGATGAGAAATATTTGCATTTTGACTTGTTTTAGCTTGATTTTATGCCAAAAGCCATATTAAAATGTGAGAAAACATAAAATACGATAATGTCAATCCTGAAAAAATGTTAATGTCCTGTAATATCATGTAATTAGCATTTTACTTTTCATTTGGTCATTGCGCTTGTAATAACAGAACAAACCAGGGTAAATCTAACTTTACGTTTTTTAATACAAATTTGTAATTTTTTTCTAGATCTATGACTAACAAAGATGTAAAATACATTGCTTAGGCTAACGTACAAGATTTATACAAGCAGCATAAAATCATTTTGTCTATTTAGTTTATTCTGGATAGTTTGTATCTACTTTTGAAGAACTTTTTTTTTTTTTTTTTTCGTGCTCTATTGTTTTATTTTTGAGAAGAACAACACTGTCCTGCAGCAGCTCACATCATAAATATTTCATCGTTTTTTAATTACTTTTGGAGGATGAAATATTTGATTTAGCTGAGGTTTAATGCCCGTCTATCCCTTCTTTCAGATTTTAGGGGTCTTCATCACATGCTGTATGTGTATATTGGAGGAGGGCTGGTTGCTGTGGCTCTTCTGTTCATTTTATTACTGACGTGGCTGAACAGGTGTGTCATATTACTTCATTATTCATAAAACCCCATCTTTTTTTTTGTGTGTGTTTTTTGAGTAGTGCACAACACAACGATAATGGAAACAAGCTGCAACAAACTGCTAAATAAGCACAACGAAATGAAAATTTCGTTGTGTTGTGCGCTACTGGGCCACCGTAGTTTTTACACTTGAGTAACGATGTCTTCTTGTGTGATTGAGCAAGCGATAAAAAGCAAAAACCATTATTTCACAATTTTATGTGTAAATCGTGAGGGTTCATGTAATTCTAAACAAAGCATGGAGCGATTGGTTTGCTGGTTGAAGGACAATGCATTTCCCCTAGCTTTCATTAGGAATGAAGTTATAAGCATCTGGTTTGTCTGTTAAGGGGTCTCTCAGATAATTGGCTGTGAAATCTCATCCCCTCCTCGTCTTCACCATATGTCCGACACACTCGCTGCCAGCCTCGCTAGGTTTTATACTGAGTGTGCAGTTTGTTATTTTGCAGCGAAGCGAGGTTATCTCTACACCGCAGTGTTTGCTTCCCTGCTCCTTAATAAACCGATTAAGCGGCCTTTAATGTCTGTCATCTAGAGTAAACGTCACTCAGTTTCTAAACTGGTTTTCACAGGATGAAAAGGAAGAGAGAGGAGTACAGAATCAAACTGCACCCTGCCAAAAGACAGGTAAATACATCAGGCAGCTTTTGCTCTGCGCAGCCGAGCATGTATTGTTGCTGTGTGAAATGTCCACAAACATATTTCACCACAACATTGAGTGTTCAATATTTTATTATTATTATTTATTTTTGTATTTTTTTTTGGTGCACTGTGAGGTACTTTAGTTGCATTGTAGTGTGAGTAAAACGCTTCTTTTAAATGCTATAAAAAAGGCAGCAATGAATAGCCTTCTGAATCATTTTATATATAAAAGTCGTTAAATTTAGTACAAAAAAACACTACAATGAAATATCGCTTCTTATTTACTACAGTTATGCAGTTTATATTAATTATATTTTATTTAAACATCAATATAAGTATATTAGATATTATTTCTTAATACTTATATTTTGATATATATATATATATATATATATATATATATATATATATATATATACTGTATTAAAATATATGTTGATTTTATACAAGTACAAATGTAATATAGTAGTGTGTGTGTGTGTGTGTGTGTGTGTGTGTATATATATATATATATATATATATAGTCCTGTCAAATTAATCGCATCCAGAATAAAAGTTTTTTCTTTACATAATATCTTTGTGTATACTGTGTATATGTATTATGTTTATATACATAAAAACACATGTAAATATTTTTTAAAGAAATGGTCCGTTTATATATTAAATACATTTATATATAATATCAAATATATACAATTTTATATATAAATACAATTTACATGTAAATACTTTTTAAAAAATATGCTGTCCATGTGTTTTTAGTATATACATAATACAGTACAAATATATAATGTAAAGGAAAAACTTCTTTTGCATGTGATTAATCAGGATTAATCGTCAACACTGAAAACCTTTACATATTTCAGCCAGCTTTATATTAAATATAAACATCCAGCCATACTTCATTGTTGGGATTAACATGATGCCTTATTAATAATTATTGTCTATACGTCATATATCCAATTCAACACGCAAAGCAAATATACCACTCATATCCATTTCCAGTCTCTCTCCTGAATCCATTTTTACTTTACACAGTGTGTTAAATGTAGCATTTTATGTTTTCTTTTATGTTTATTATATTGTAAAGAACAGCGGCATCATGTCCTAAGCTCTACCAATGAAAGTCCCTCAACACTAACTAATGCTCATTTTTCATTCGTAACTCACTCTGAATGTTTCTTTCTGTGGCAGCGTAACACATATGACCACGGCTGCGTCTATGACAGGATGAAAAAGGGCACCAGAAGTGGGGCGAGAGATAAAGATATATACGTTAACTTTCATGTAGTGAGAGCTCATGAAAAACACAAACAAAAGAGATGAGACATACTACCATTCTGCAGATCTAAATCCGAGAAATTGGGAAAAACGGTTGAAAATTCGCTGTAGCAGAAATCCTAAAACACAAACCCCAGTGCCAAGAAATGCTTTTGCACCTGCATACTAATGGCTGGATCAGAGGGGAAGATTAATGGAGCCATGCATATAATCTGTCATTTGATGAACCACTACCACCATCGTCGTCATCTTCGTCATTACATTAACCATTCCAGCCTCCCCCCGAACCCACATTACATGACATTTCATTGCATAATGGTGCCGGATGTTGGCTGCTCATGACCACATCGGGGAAAATGTCCTCTCTGCTCCTCGGTGAAGTCGGTTTGACAGGTAATCTTCTTAAGAAGCTTTCTGGACTGTATCAAAGCCGTATATAAGCCAAGCACGGTCGCTGCGAGCAGACGCCGAAGCAACACTTTACTTTGAGTGACTCTAATTATCAAATGATTGGACCTCAGAGAGATTTCGAGTGGATGAATCTTTTCAGAATCACGTCCTTGTCTCGTGTCTCAGTTTGAGTCCGAATGCTTTCTCTCCGCAGAAATGGAAGTACCAGCCTCACGAATGAAAAGGAGGACGTCTCCGTTGCTTCTAGGTGAACTGACAATGCTCAGCTTACAGGCGGAATATGATTTGTTTGTGAGATTTGACTTTAAATGATTAAGACCGTTCAAGAGTTCAGATGTGACGTTCGGGCGCAGAGTGCTTAACATGTACAGGAATAAAATGAATCACATTTTGATGCATCTACAAATCAAAAATTAGGCTCGATGAGATTTGGCCTCGTGACACTGTATAATGCCTGTATGAAGTTGTTAAAGACTCATAAAGAAATTAACATTTAACGTCGACTTCTTGCTTTTCTTTTTATACACTCCTCATAACTAGCATCTAAAGTTTGGGATCTAGTAATACAAATACAAAAGTCAGTTCAAATTAACGTGGGGCGTCAGCAGGTGTCGCTGTTTTAATATCATAAATGTGTTTTTTTGTTACCTTGCAAATAAGCATACATTTTATATTTTAATATATCAAAACTAATATGTCGAAAACTTTTTTTCTTAATCTAATTTTATGCAACGCATCCGGCATGAAAAGGAATTTGAGATTGACCTTTTTTCCTCAGTAACGTATATCCGAGTGAAACGACTTCTGAAATGTGGAAAAAAAATAGGGCGGAGATTGATTTCGTCCAACGGTAATTGATTGGTTCGTTGGAAGATTGCTAACAAGCAACAGGTTAGCGTTGCTAACAAAATGGAGGCAAGATAGTCACGCCCTCGGGCCATCGCTCGTGACCGAAAGAGTCGTTCTGAGGGTTACAGATTTATTATGAGGGCGCATCAATTTAAAAAAAAATAATGAAATGCACGGATACGTTATTTATAATAAACACTACAGTATTCCGTTAAAAAATAAGACTTGTCCATTTTGATTTCACGACGAATTTCTGCTGAAGCACACCGCGCTGCGTTCATTGTCACGGGAACATCCCAGCTGAAGATAATAAGGTAATTACAAAAAGAGCAGTCGAAACGACTAAATCAAGGGCTGTCGAACTCAGCTCCTGGAGGACCGGAGCCCCGCAAAGTTTAGATGCAACTCTAATTAAACACACCTCATCCTACTAATCAAGTCATTTAGGCTTATTTAAAAACTGCACGGTATGTGCGTCTGAGCAAGGTTGAGACCGTTCAGGGCTGCGAGCTAGGTTTGACACCCCTTGAATAAACAATGACACGCACGTGCCCTGCTCACTAATAAGGGGATGATCACTTTTATGGATTGGAAAATGACCATGTATTATTTGTACGGTACTCAAAATCGAGCTAAAGGCTACTGCCTTTCATCAAAGTTGTCCTAAAACCAAGTATGCGTTCTTGTCTTAGAACAATTTAAATCAAATTTTTAAATCCACTTGAAATGCTGACTACTGTTTACCTTTAGAGCATGGTTACACAAAAAATAGAGCGGTCCGCTCTAGGGGTTAATAAACGGAACTGCGTGCGTCTCGCGGAAGAACTTTGTTGCCGGAGCTACTTCTCTCTGTTTATGTATGGCGAAGCACGCAGGTACCGGGCTACTTACAAGCCAAAAAAAAACGATTAGAAAAATTGATTCACGGTGTGCTCGCTCATTATATGCATTTTGAATACAAAAGTTCAACAAAAAAAACTTCGCTTCTCTACACTTTTGTTACTCCGTTACGTGAATGAATGTGTGATGGCCGCATCTATCTGAATCAAGCAAACAAGCGGTCTAACTGTAGCTAACGAGCCACTGAAAAGTCTTACCTGTTCAGCAGGAAAAAAGGCATCTCTGTGTCAGTCCTTTAACCTTTCAGATTCCGCCGGTTGTCACCATTTCTCGACAGCCAGCGGTGATATTTCCTCTCGTTTGAGCACAGACGTCTGTCGATGTCCATCTGAGGGGACGATGATAGAGGTGTCCAACCTTCATCGATTCAGAAGCCATACTTCCTGTTCTAAGCGCTGGCCTTATAGTATCCTTGTCTGAAGTAAATTTCCTAAGAAATCAAACCCTACATCTTCAGTTCTAAATCATTATTAGCTTGCCACAGCGAATCGAGGAAAGAAAGACAGCTTTGAACAGAACACATTTTTGTATCGTGTGCGCCAATAACCATTTGTTCCCCCCATTTAACCATCAGTTACATATTAAGCACCAAATAAACATACGATAAAAAATATTTAATATTATGATTAGCATGTCTTACAAACTATTTCAAATTGTCATCACCCTAATAGTGCAAATGTGTGGAAATATTAAACTTATAGACAATATTCAATCAGCTAACATTAAGCAGCGCCTCAGTTTTCAACATCAATAACGAGATTTTCATATTGTGGGTATATAAATGTAAAAAGAAAACTAAAATTGAAATGATGTTTCACGATATTACTTTTTTACTCTATTTCTGATGAAATCGGTGCATCCATTGTACGTTTGATGCATTAAATGCATATGAATTATTTACTTGTCGTAGGTACATATACTGTATTCAGCTTTTTCTGTAAAGTCCATTCAGTTTATTTTACTCAGTAAACATTGACATATCCACACAGGACAAAATTCTACTTAATGCCATAAAATAAAACATGGATTTTAAAAAAAAACATACAATTACAAAGAAGCACACGCAAACCGAAACCTGTGCAAACGCTTGAACACAACCAGAAAGACATTATTCAAGAAGTGATTCCTAAAAACCCAAAGGGAATTTCTACGTAACGTTCATAGCCGGCAACATCTCGGAATATTGTGGATTGAAACGCAGTGTTTGACCAAATATCCCTTCGAAGTCCCCCTTAGAAAAGGGAATTCTCTTTTGTGAAGACATTTCAGATGAAGGACGCCACACACTGCAATAAAACAGAGGTTCATTCACATTCAAGTGCTACTAAACGCTGACTAGAATGAATTGTGAGTAAATAATTACACGTGGAAACAGGAGGGGAGGGATTCTTCATGTGCTTCTCAAACCTTTAGCTTCAGGTCACGAGTTGGTGACGTTATTCTGTTTGAAACCGGTTTTCTAGCACAATCAGACAAAACAACAACAGTCATTTAAAGGTGTTTTATGGATGAATAAATCTGAATTGATTGTCGCACTGAATGCCGTTTCTGTGCACACTTCCATCATCCGCCGTTTATACAAGGCCATTTGAACCTTTGAAACCCATTCAGTAGAGTTATTGGAAAAGCAGAGAATACACATTACGTTCCGCTTTTAGACAAATGCGGTGACGACGAATAAACGTAATTCGGTTCTAAACATGTTGGATGGCTAGCAGGAATCTAATTTAATCAGCGTTCTAGCCAGAGTCTCGGTCTAGCAGAGTCTGAAGGCACTTCTTCTGCAGTGTGAGAAGATCCAGATGAACCGAACCTCTCGTCCAGTGTGTAGACGCAGAAATTAATTTAACACAAAATAAGGAGGGAACGATTCGATGGAATAGTTCATCCAAAAAAAAAAAATGTGTTTCCCAAAGCGACTATTTGCAAACGTGTTATAGTAAACGAATCGTTCAGGCTGTTTTTGTGAACTAGATCGACCGATTCATTGGCGAGCTAAACGATTTAACCGCTTTAACTTGGACCTGTTCGTCGCGCTCGCCTGTTCGTAAGATTCGTAATCAAGTATTGTGGACACTTATGATTCGATTTTAGTGCTTTTCTTTGGAAACGTGCATTCTTCAAAATATCTCCTGTTGTGTTCCACAGAAGAAAGCAAGCGGTACCAGTTCCGAAAGTGAACAGAATATGTATTTTTGGGTGAACTATCCCTTTAAAAGTATACATTTTTTCCCCGTTTCCCACACTGCACGCATCTACAGACATTATGGCTGCACATATGTGACCCCGGACCACAAAACCAGGTAGCACGGGGCATATTTGTAGCCAACAGCACATTGTATGGGCCACATTTACATAAATAATTCGGATATTAAGTAAAGATCATGTTTCGTGAAGATATTTTGTACACCATAAATGCATCAAAACTGTATTTTTAAGTACTTCATTTGGACGACTTGTAAGGTTTTATTGATTTTTTTGTTGTTGTTTTGTTTTGTTTTTACCACCCTCAGATTTCAGATTTGTATTTTTTCAGGCAAATGTCGTCCGTGCATCAATGGAAAGCTCATATATAGCTCATTTGTGGTCCAGGGTCACATATTGAAACCCAAAGCAAATGGGAAAAGTGCAAAACAAGCTCTAATTTAAAAGTGCAGGGTGCTAAAAGAAACAGATAGTCTAGCTAGATCTTGTCTGAGAGAATCTAAGCGGGTGTCACGACGACAGGCAAAAATGCGAGAAACTTGTGGAGTTAAGAGCTACAGCGCATTAATATTTACAGTAAATCTGAAAAATAACTGCAGAAAGTTCATTTGTCTTAAACCACACAAGGAAAATAAAGATTATGGTACAACTTTTTGGCATTTTTTTTTTCTTCGACGTACAAAAAGAGGCTCCTAGAGTCTTCAGTATACACACCGTTCTACAAATAATTATTAAGTCGTACATATACATACATATATAGAGAGAGTTCGTACTGTACATGTGTCTATTACGAGCTTCCTAAAGCTTTGGAATGTCCGCGAGTCGTGGCTTCCGTCGAGCCGTGACCGTGACCGTGCAGTCAACGGAGCGGCGAGCCGCCGCAGTCCCTGTCGCAGCCGCTGGAGGCCGCCGTCGCTTGCTCCCGGTTCCGCTCCTCCTCCGTCTGCTCGGAAAGAAAGCTCTGAAACGTCTGGGCCCGCGGAATGAGCGTCATAGTCAAGCTCGTACCTTGAAAGAGCCAAAGAGATCACAACGCGTGTTATCGACACGGCACCGACTCCAAAAGACATTCCAGTAAAGATAATAAGAAGCGGACGGCGAAACACGTCCCCGCGCATCGATTAACCCGCGCTTCTGAACGCTGCATCGATCGCCTTTGTGCATTAATATCACAGCGTTCCTCAAACGAGACGGGGGGGGGGTAAAAAAAAAAAAAAAAAAAAGATTTTGGCAACTCTCCACCTATCAGTGTTTGGCACGCTCGCGGGAGAGGAAGATGGCTTAACTCGATTTTCTAAAGGTGATTGTGTGATCAATTATGGATGAGGAGGAGTAGAATATCCAGGGTGAGACGAGGATACCTGCTCTCCAGCAAGCAGGCGAAGCACACGAAACTTGTTTCTTAACAATCCCGAGCCCATATATAGAGCACTGCCTCAAACAAACACAAGCTCACCGAGCGAATGACACAGGCCTTATTTAGGATCCAGCCGCGCGGCTTCTGAGAAACGTACAGGTATTGCATGGAAAACTAAAACGTGTTACAGGTGGGTGGGTTAGTTGGATGAACTGTTTCTTTTCTTTCTGAAAAAAAAAAAAAAAAAAAAACCCCAATGTATTTTTGGTGCATGCTGAATCCTGCGCCAGCACTCTGTCCCCAATTCGCATACTATCCGTCCTACATAATAATTAGTGCGTCCCAAATCATAGCGTTTTGAGAATAGTATGCCAAAGGTGCATATTATTTACAGTGTTTCTAAGCTTTCCGCTACACACTGCCTTGTAAACAGTCCGATTCCATCTATTAATGAAATGTAATTTTATATATTAGGAAATGAATGTTACATCGATATTGCTGTGAACAATTCGTCCGGGTTTAGGCCTGCGTTTTGTTTTAATTCTTTTTTTTAACTCATGATTTATCGAAACCTCACGAGCTTCCAGATCATAAATGCCTGCAAAGCCTGACAAATGAACAAAGTCAGCTACATTTATTTACTTATTAAAACGAAACCGTTTATTGCACCCCGTATCACATTTGATACACGAGGGTTTTGTGGTTTACGTAGAGCTCACGCTTTAGTAAAATATTTTTATTTCGATCAAAGGGCCTAAAATGAGCAATATGATGCTGATATTTAATATGGCTACAATATAATAATAAATGCAGATAACTTAAAACATCAACATCAACGTGACTTGAGCCCGAAGTGTCTGCGTCTTTAAATGGCGCGAGCTAGTGAAGATCAAATGTAGTTTAGTTCCGGCGCTCCTCATGCGAAAGGCCGATCTCCCTTGTGTTTTCCTGAAAATTCCAGGCAGGTGTGTTGGAGGAGGGTTGAATGTGGCAGAACTGAGCGCTCCAGCTCTGCTACATGATTCAGGCGGCACAGAAGGTGTCCTCTCATCCAGATGTCACACTTTTGATGTAAGCGGATTTGTGGGAGCCTGCATGAACCCGAGGGCGGTCGGAGCGCTACTTGTCCTGCATGCTTGGTAAACATGTTTGCCTCTGTGGCCAACAGACACCATCCACATGTGTGTTTCCATCACCTTAGGAAATTGCAGTCAGGGTACCGTGCCACAGATGATCTGAGCTGGCAGTGAGCTCTACAGGATGGAGGAAATGAAGCAACGGCCAGATAAACAGCACTTGGATGATAACGCGCGCGCACACACACACACACACACACACACACACACACACACACACACACACACACACACACACACACACACACACACAGTGTCACTCTCACAATATTTGCAATGTCTGGAGCCTACAAGCTGTATCACTTTCTTATAACAAAGGCAATACAGTGTACCTGTGCAACCAGGAAACTGTATCTTTATCAAATACTGAGAGTCAAACTATAATGAAAAACTAGACAACGTTGACTGTAGTCTACATTATTAATACAATCTTCATTTCAATAGACATATACAACATGACAGTAGTATCTGATTTGGCAAATTAATGTTTTATTATTTACAAGATTTTAAAAAAAATAGTTTTATATATATATATATATATATATATATATATATATATATATATATATATATATATATATATATATATATGATAGATAGATAGATAGATAGATAGAGAGTGAGATCTATTTCTTGTTTAAGTTTTACTACAATTACTACAACTACAATGAGAATAAATGAAAACAACTTCTTATAAATTATTAATATTCTAAAAAATACTATAATAGCACTGCAAAGCCAACTTGTTAAGGACACTGCCAATGCAACTTATTAAACAAACACTAGTAAAAAAAAAAAAGACAAAAATAAGTGGAAAATTAGTAATTGTGTAATATGTGTGTATTATTAAATAATATAAATGTTAAATTATTGAACAAAAAAAATATGTTTTGGTATCTGATCTTAAGTTTCTTAAGAGTTAAACTGTCAGAACAAACTCATCTTGAGAATGTCAGATAACTTTAATAGAAAGGTATGTAACGAAACATCCAGTAAAAAGACAATCTCCTCTAATCTTTTTATCATTAAAGGAATAACATGCACAGAAAATGCGTATTGATTTATTTTCAAATACCGGCATCGTGTTACATTTATTCTAACTAACAGCATCGACAGAAGCGCCGCTGTGTTTGACTCTCATATTCAGCCAGTTGACCAACACCATCGGTTCCCACCGCAGGGGCTCCAACTAACAACGACCAGAGAAGAAAACAAGTGACAACCTCTCCATTCTTCTTCATTAGTTCCTCCGAAATGACAGAAGCCAAACAAGCTTTTCGTACCTCACTTGAAAGCGAAAAAAAAAAAAAAAAAGTCATTATACTGCAGATCTGTTGCTCAAAGTTCTGGCCCGGTTTCAGTCGGGTAGGACAAAAAAAAAAAAAAAAAAAAAAGGAATTATCTGCCGGGATGGTAAACAAGCATATTTGTTGTGTGCAAGACAGCTCCTGCTGCGCCGGGGCTCTGGGTTACACCACAGCTGTCTCACACACACACACACACACACACACACGCTCGCACAAGAGGCTACGGTACACTGATGTAACCTGGTGGGACACAGACGATTTGTCATTGGCCTGACATTAAAGCAAGGCGGTCAAACCACTCTGACTTAACACGGCAGCTCTAGAAAAACTACGGTACGGTACTGTAAGAGTATCGCGCTTGTTTTAACCTGTTGTGTGTATTGTGTGCGCTTCGTTATTTTAATGCTTTGAAAAAGTCTAATCCCTCGCAAACATCAAAATACATTGTTCGGTCAGACTGACAGGGAAAAAAGAAGAAAAAAAAAACAGCAAGTGTTACTGCTGTATTTACAGTATGACATCTCTGCCGTTGCATCAGCCCAGTCTGGTTGTGGCTTAAATAGGCGCTAAGTTGCAACCAACACACCACTAACAATGTGTGCATTATGCTGTTAAACTTAGTTACAACATATAAACAACCTCACATGGGAATGAAATATTTAAGCGGTGGTAATGCTTGCTTACTGCTTGTGTTTTAAATGACAGACTTTTCTCAATAACTCATTAGGAGCCGTTACTGGCTCTACAGAATGACAACGTTACAAATTTAATACAATATGGTTCAATGCAATATGTACCCAGTGCACAGTTCCATAAATCAGTTATCATGGTTAGTACTTTTCATGCAAGTATAATGGCTACTACTAAGTACTTACTAGGTAATTACTCCCTATTATGACACCTTAAAATGAAGTGTTACCTAACCTGGCTGGATGACTATTTACTTTCATTGAATGCAAAAGAACAGCTTTGTCATTCTACAATAAATGCAGACTTTTCAGTAAATAATGGTTTATATTACGGGTTATGAAAGGGTCGTATTTCGGTTTTGGGAGTCCCGATATGCTAATATAGGTCAACATGAAACAGCTTAGGACTCGTTTTAGAAAATGTTTAATGATTCAGAGTAGACTCTTTCGAGAGACAGTAACTTTATACAGTACTTACAGAAAGCTAATTTTCAAAAATCCATAATAGGGGCACTTTAAAAAAATGTTTTGTTTACACGAAGCCCTCACTGATGCACATTTAAATGGCATGTCCATGTTGCTACTTGCTATTTGTGTGTCATTGATTTGTTTTTGTTTTTTTTAGCTAATGCTTTTGAGTGTTGGATTGGAAGAGCGTGTTAACTGAGAGGTCCATGTGGTCCGGAGACACACAGCATTAGGGAAATGATATGTCCATCTGCTGAGAGAGAGATGAGTTAATCTGCCTGGTGAGAGATAACTGGACACCACATGGGTTCGGTGCCTCGCTTTTTGTCTAGCTGTCAAAACCGTCCTCGGTCACATGTGAACAACCTGTGCTTTTACTCTTATTCTGACGTACGAGAGCACAAAAAGATTATTGCCTATAATGACACGATATTTGCGTCCCTAATCAGTGAAAAAAATGTTTTGAGGCAGCTCCAGCTGCTGATGTATCTGCCTCTGAAGCAGCCGGCCTTAAAACCTCTGTCTCATTCATCATTGTGGCATTCCCATTGTTGAGATGTTAGCCTGATATAGTGAATGTTCCCCCTCCTCATCAGCTTTCCCCAGAAATACAAATTCAGCAGAATGCTGCTTTTTTTTATTCAATGAATAAATTGAGTGCATCACCGTGTTGAAGGACGGTGTTTAGGTTGAAGAGTCAATGAGAGCGTGCTTTCCGTGAGAGGAAAATGGAAAATATTACAAAGATCTCTGCTGTGCACCGGCACACTCCTTAATGCTGAATAGAGGACTTGGCCACCTGCGTAAGACGGCATATACAGCATAAGATGCTTTTTTTAAAAAAATCAATCAGCAGGCATATGAACAACCCACCGCACTGCTGCGTACGATAATATACAGTTGATGAAATAAATAGAATAATTCACACTTAAAGGATATTACATGAATAAATCAGCGAGCAAAGATGAACTGGCGACAGCTGATCATTAACAAACTGTAGGTAATGTTCAGCATATTCGTTTAACTGCTCATTAGTTTGTGTACATTTGAATGGTTTTAATATAAATGTAAGTATTCAATAACACGTTATTATTTGAGGCATAAAGTAATAAAATATAAAATGCACATCATTGTTATTTCTTTTACAGAAATGAATACTTTTATTAAGCAAAGATGCATTAAACTTAGCATTTTAAGGGAGGCATTTACAAAAGAAACCATTTGATTGATAATAAGAAATATTTATTGAGCACCAGCAAAAAGATTGTGAAAATTCAGCTTTGAAATATACTATAAAAAAGAAAGCAAATTTATAAATTGTAATACTATTCCACAATATTCCTGTACAAAAACACTTTACTGATGGCAAAATTGTATATTTATAAATTATATAATATCTAAAAAGTAAAATCTTCATCTTTTAAAAGTGTAGTTCACTCCAAAATAACAAATATAATATCAACTGTGTTAAAGGAACATTTTCTTTGTAAAACTCCAACTCCTTCAACTGAATCCATTCACCTTTAGCTTAGCATAGATCATCAAATCCAATCAGACCAGTAGCATCGCATTCAAAAATGACCAAAGACTTTCAGTATTTTTCCTATTTAAAACGTGACTCACCTGTAGTTATATCATGTATTAAAACAGGACACAATGCTATTGGTCTAACTGGATTCAATGATCTATGCTAAGCTATGCTAAAAGACCTGGAGATCGGCTGAATAGATTCCAAACCGGTAAAACTCAACTTTAAACTGAGCCTATTTACAAAAAAACTATTTCACCCACGTCTCCTTTTAAACATAACATACTAATGATGTCTGATAATATTATAAATGATTATTATTAAGTGATGCATAATTCAGAATGTGTTTTCTTCTCATATTAATATGAAGCATCTACTCTTTAATAGCTTACGGGACGTTCGGCTGTTGTTCATTTCTTCAGCTAATATCCACATCTGGCAGGAAAGAACATGACTTCCTGTCCCTTTGTGAATGAGAAATAATGGCTGGAAAGTGTTATGCTGATGCTCGTTCAGTCACAGCTCAGGTGAAAGATAGAAAACAGGGGCCAAACTGGCAGCGTACATTTGGTCACAAGATAAATTTGTAGTCAGCAGGTATGGATTTGCTGACTCACATAATATGAGTCATGCTGTATGTTCTGGTAAAAATGGATCACCTCATTCCCCTCCAAGACATGTAGCACAATTAATAAATACTTCCTGTTACAAATAGCCTTGTGGTATATTACTTTTTTCAAGCATCTAAGAGAAGGTGAAATAATAATGTCACAATAATGTCTTTGAATTCAGCTACAGTACTTGCCTGTCACAGAACATGTCCAATTTTGGATGAGCAGACCAAATTATTAAATAATAAATAATGAAATGTTGAAATATAGAAAAATTAATTTTTAATATATAACAAATATTTTTACTTTACAAATAAAATATTTAAGTATTTAAATGTATAAATGTTGGTTTATTCGTTTAGTTATTTATATACTTATATAAATAAATTAATGCATTAATAAATAAAGTAAATGTATATTTCCTCCTCGTTTTATTTTCAGGGTTACGGTTGTCGACATGTCACTCTTGTGGGCGTTTTCTCTTTTCAAACTTGATTTCTTTGCATTCTTTCTATTTTTTTTTCATATTTTTTGCATCACAAGCTATGGCTGAGCATGGTAAAAGATCGGTTGTTGTGTCTTTGACACGTTTTTCTATTTATTTTATTAGGAATCTAAAGGCGGTCGCACACCGTATACTCATGGAAAACGACCTGTTTCTATGGCGCTCTTCGTCCGCTCTGTGATCGTCTCTCGGCATGTGCTGAATTCTCAATAGAATTGACCGTTCGCAAACTACGCACTGTTGCCACGACCGACAAACTATGCAGCTCTCACACTACACACGTTCTCACACAGTGAAAAATACATTGCGACGAGAGAAAACTGACAGCACACCGACAGAGAAGATTACTTCTGATATGAAACAAGGTCTAGGGACTCTCAGCCTTTACACCGTGTTATTTTTAAAGAAATTCAAATAATAAATATCATTTTGTAGCTCTTTAATGTGCCGTGACAGATCGCTTCAAGCATGTGAACTGATCACATTTATTTAAAACGCGAAATGAACATGGATAAACGGCAGAAAGGGCTTTTTTTCCCCCATCGCAGAATACTTTTTACACATTTTTCAAGTTTAAGTTCACCAAAATGAATCTACTCCGTGGTTAACAGCTGTGGCTACTAGACATATGCATATTTCTATTTACATATTTTCCAAGCAAAGAATATAGAGTAAACCTATGAAAAAGGTTTTTAAAAGCACATAGAGCCGTAGTATCATCACTTTAGAGTGTCGCAGTGGCCGTCTTTTTGCAGAAAAGGACCTGTCATAGTTTAATAAGTGAGAAGATGACATGAAGCGGGGAGAGCGGCATTGAAAACAAGATGAGTGCATCTGCATAAACAGCTTCCGATGGGGCGAAGTTCGACTGGAAAACATCATGACATCATGTTGATTCGGTGAACAAAGAGACATCCTGTGACCGATTCAAAGTTCAAAAACTTAGATCAGTAATAATTCAGAATTATGGCAAAAAAATGTTTCAAAGACAAAACAACTGATCTTGTACCAAGCTCTGCCATAGATTGTGATGCGAAAAACAGGAAAAAGGCACTTAAACTACAAAGAAGGCCAAAGAGAACAAAAAAAAAGTACATAATATAAACTCACAATATTTACTTTTTTTGAGAATTGTGACAAGTTTAAATAAAAAGGGTTTAAAAAAAAAAAAAGCAATTACCTTTATTATCTGATTAAGGTGTTTTTATTTTCAAGGGTTTTTTCTGCTGTGTGATTTAACACACTGCAATACTGTGAAGCTTTTAATTACACCACTACAGAAAGCTACCCTTGTGCCATAATTATATATATATCATAATTACTGTAACAGTGAACTTTGTATGACACATTCACTGACACACACACACACACACACACACACAAACACACACAGGTTAATTCAGTTCTACACTTTCTCCAGGGGCCACCTGCATAAACTTTGCCTCTGTTAAGAATGTTTGACCAACTAGTATTTACCAACAGGTAACGATACATATTTTTTGGATTCAAATTAGACCAATCTACGTTTCCATGTAACCGACTTAAAAATGCTATGAGCAAAAAAAGAGATCGACTAACTTATATGACCTGTCTAATCATTTCATGCCACTGTATGAACCCCTTCGCTAAGCGCATGGTTTTCTGGGTTCGTGCTGAGCCAGTTCAGTCCATATACTCACTCAAAAAAATGCCCATCTTCGCATACCTCACCATCTCTGTAATCTGAAATCAATACACAACAGACTCAATCTGTGCGCCTCCCTGCCAGACAGCACGTTCCCAGCAGCTCCAACCTTGCAGCGATGGTGTAAAGAGGCTTTTCTGGAAGATTCAGACAAGGAGGAAGGAGAGAGTTTTCTTATTTTATATACACGCTCGCACGCTGCCGTTTCGGGTCCTGGGAACGCTCTGGAGTGGTTTGATAAGCCTGATTGGTCCCATGTGTGTCCTTTTGACCAGCTGCACCTTGCTTTTCTACTGATTGGGACTCTTCTGTTCCCTGTCAAAGATTGTACTGTGTCTGTGTGTGTGTGTTTCCTTCAGCAAAAACATGAGTAGGCGTACTTTTGCAGGGAAGTGTTATTTTTGTTACTCTTACAGCTGTGTATTCGTTAACTAGTGCTACTCATTCCTGTGCTGATAATAGTCATATTAGCCACGGATAGATCTTTAAAGGTTTGCAATTAAAAGGGTAAGGCCGCACCAGACAATCAAGTTCGAATGTAAAAAAGCCAGTTAAGTGCTATTTTATGACCTCGTATTAGTTAGATTCAACTGAACATGTGTACCTAGACGATGTGCACAGTTTGTTGCATAACACTTAAATCGGATCTATTTAAGTTAATACGTTAATAAAATCTAAAATATGTAAATATAAAATCAATGTCAAACGTCTAGATGATGGAAAGAGAAAATTCATGCACATGTTATTTGTCAGCTTCCCAATTTTAGACTTTTGAAAATAGAGGCTCTTGCTTAAAACCTTTTCCTCCGCTTTCATTAGTTTGGCTCATTTACTTTGGCCTTTAGGTTTGTAATCATCTTGCGGTGAGTGGCTGTCTGGTAACGGCAGGTTACGTGTGAGCAGAATGGGCTTAATGTAAATGAACTTTCAGAGCAGGAAAATGTGACTTTACTGATGCATAGTGGACTAAAACTGTTTTTCCCCAGTCAAATAAATTTTTTACCCATTTAAATTGGCCATCATTTATCTGAGAAATGTTCACCATTTTTTAGTTGAAATAGAAAATAATATTTTGTACTTTTCTTCACAGACATTAGCTCTATGAATGTATGCGTGTATGCAAAAAGTGCTCCGGGAGGTTAATAAACGGCTTCTGAAGTGAATCAATGGTTTGTGTAAAAGTAATATCCATATTTAAAACTTTATAAGCTGTAATCCCTAGCTTCCGTTAGACGTGTTCACGAGGGAGCGGTGTTCCAGCGGATGACCTAGGACTAGAGATGTAACGCTATGAAAATTTCTCGTAAAAATAGTGACCAAAATGATCACCGTTATCAGTATCATCATGCTATTCTGAAAATGTGCTGGAAATGTTCAAAAAGTACTGGAATTTAAATAGTTTCATTATTTTTTAAATCAATAAATAAAATGACTAACGGTAACATTACCAATGATGTCTAGTTTTTTTTATATGGCAACCTGACTGGCATCATTTTATCTAATAACATGTACGAAATGTTAAAATAATCTAAATGTGATCCCACTTTATATCGATCAGTGGGTATATAGATATATAGATCATCAAGTCCAATTATATTCATCTCACAAAAGTCGATAACGCTTTATTTTAAGGTGTCATAATACAGAGTTAGGTACTTAGTAGTAGTTATTGTACTTACATGAAACAAAATGTAGTATAGGAACTACCAGAGATGTACGCTGATTGGCCAAACGCATACAAAACACCGGCTACCATACATTGTTAAAAAGCCATGTAAAAATATATTTACGTCATGAACATAGAAACCAGTGATAATAGCATTTAGCTATCAGTTGTCTGCAGACCTGTTTTTTTCATCTTATAACGATGTAAAATGCCATAGGAGATTTATTCAGCTTTTCGTACTCAAATTCGCATCTACACTGTAGTGTGCATTCATATTCCATCTCCATTATCGCAAAACCCAACACACAACAAAACCAGTCCTCCATTCACAGGTTATTGACGTTTGTGGTTCTCTAGGGACCACCACGCTAACTATTTCCTAGAACTGTGTGTTGAGAAAGCCCCTACCAGTCTGAAAGCTCCCGGTTCCCATTTACTGTAAGGAAAAAGAGCAGCTTAAACACTCTGCTAAACGTCTCTTATTTTTTTCCACAGACGAAAGAAAGTCAACCAGGTTTGGATCAATATGAGTGTAAGTAAATGATATGTTCTGTAATCATTTTGTATTTATGAATGCATTTGTTGGAGAAACATCAAAACGGTTTTAATAAGCATAAATACAGTGAGGTTCTGCAGACACAATTGTTTCAATTAGATGAATACAAACTCATCAGCTACTTTATGCAAATCCTCTCCCTATGCGGAGCGCAGCTTTACTGGTATTTCAAGATCACTATGGAAACCTTCCATGCTTAATTTACGTTCACTTTAATTCACATCCACCAGCTTAACTAATGCAGTACTGTCATACAAAACACTTTTCTCTCAAGGACTTCAGAAAGGCCAGCAGGATGTAAAAAAAAAAGAAGAAGCATGGTTTATGCACGAATGTGTTGCTATATTAATGCTTTACTCAATCCCTGCATTGATTTATTTTACCCAAGCGAAAGGGCCAGTGTTGCTCACCGATTTATAAATGTACCCGGTGGAGCTTCAGATGAAATCGTCACCCTCATAAGTACGACAGACATATAAAGATGGTGTTTTCACTGAGCTGTGGAGTGGGAAGGAGCTCTGTCTTACCTTGGTAATTGCAGATGTCTCCCACGCTGTTCTGACGCGTGATGTGGTGCCAGTAAGCGCTTCGCGGGAGAGATATCGACTTTGTTAATGTGCTCTCGTTTGAAAGAGTCTGTGAGGCAGAGCAGAAAATCATTGGGTTACATTGGTTATATTTCCAGTCAAATCACTCGGAAAGGGCTTACGCTGAGAACATTTCAAAGACAGAGAGTCTCCGGTAAACAGCAGCCCTCCATTAGGCTGTTTTGATCACTACAGATGACAGGTGGAGGGTGATGTCATTACAGCCTTTTAAAAAGAGCATTTATCGCAGCATTTTAAGAGAATTTCGTCTATCCGAACCAATAAAGACTCTTAGAGGGACTCTTGATCAACATTTCAGAGCGAGCAGCATTTTTGGCAGGGGTCCTGGATGGTGAGATCTGAGCGGAGGGCCATATGGTCAAGTCTCATCAGCCTCCACTGAAGGCCTTAGAGATGATTCACTGCCAGCGAGGCAGTGGCGCAGTTTAAATAGCGCAGGAAAGACCATCCGCATCAGGCGACTGAGCGATTCATCAGCCTCGCTGGCTTCAGGGCGGTTCGGAGACATAACCAAAATGCGCTTTCAATGACACGTTGATAACCAAAAAGGCAGGATAACATTTTAAGGCATTAGTGTTCAGAAGCTTTGAACACTGAAAAACTCCCGAGGCTGTTATTTCTGTCGTTATCTTGCAACTAAGACGCGTCTCAAATCCATTTACATTTACATTTTATTCAAAGCGACTTCAATTGCATTGGAGGTATGTGTTTTATCGGTACGCGCATTCTTGGGATTCAAACTCTTGACCTTGATGCTGCTAACATCACGCTCTACCAGTTGAGCTATAGGAACACATAAGTGCAGCATTTCTGAAGGTACTCGACCAACAGTGCAGTTCAGGATTAGTTGACAGCAGCTGCTTTTGAAAGATGCCAGTGTTCTGTGACCTGGATTTATGAAACATCACATACTGTGCACGGTGCAAGCAAGGATGCGGGAAAAACATACTTAGAAACTGGCAGAATCTTCATAGGGAAGCTGCAGCCCAGATATTTAATTACTGTACATTGTACAGTGATAATCGGTTGGTTTTTAGGTTATCTGATCTAAGGTAACAATTACTGCCGTCGAAAGAGAATACCTCATCGCTTTATAACGTTATGGTTGCGTCGCTGATGGCCGATATCTTGCATACTTTTCTGGACCTTGACAGCAGTCATTACTTGGCAGTCAATGGGACAGTCACAAGTTTAGAACGACATGGATGTAAGATATTAATGACAAATGTTTAATTTTGGGGTCGAATAACCCTTTAACGCAGGGGCAGCGTTACGGTTTAAGAATTCAAATTTATTGAATTAATTTCTGTACATTTTCTACTTGCTGAAGGGCACAGGCAGCTATGGCATTTATTACATATAAAAGCTAGAATTAGAATCTAGAACTTGCTGTATTCAGTATCACATCCCATTCAACACTATGGAGTCTGTAAACTTTAAGTTCTGTAAACTTCCCCAGGGCATTTATTTGATCAAAAACAGTAATATTGTAAAATTTTATTGTAAAACTGTTTTCTATTTGAATCAATTGTGATTTATTCCTGTGATTCAAACACAGTCACGTCACATGATCCTATATTAATAATTATAGAATTATTGGTGCTCAAGAAAAAAATGTCTTATTGTCAATGTTGAAAACAATTGTGATTATTTGGATTTTGGGGAAAACATTAATAAAATAATCTATAGCATTTATTAAAAAACAGAAATGTAATGTAAAAGGCTTAAAAAAAGAAATGTAATGTAAAATGCTTAAAAAGAAAAAAATAAATATTACTGAGCCCTAAATTTTACGTAGTAGTCTATTTAGAGATTTAAGCCTTGCATGTCATTTTTTTATTTAAAGGTTTATTTAAAGGTGATTAAAATTAATAGTTTAAGGAAAGAAGTGAATTACATTTATCAAAAACCCTACATAAATTAAGATCACCTTACAAAAGAAATTTTTTTCTTTCTTTAAATTCACTAAAATAGAATGTAATGTCATTCATTGTATAAAATTATATAGATGAATAAAATAAATGAAATTGAATGAAAGTGTTTTTCCAAGCATTCCGGGATCCTCCCCGTCTTTTGAAGACTGCAATGGCGACTCTACTAACATTACAGAATAATACTGTACATACAGTACCATGCTGTAAAATACTAAATAAGATATGCCTTTCTCTCCAGTGTAGCTTCTAGAATTATGAGACTTGTGCTTTCACTATACCTGTGAGCTCTTCTCCATCTCCATCATCATGCGTTCATGTTGCTCAGCGATGGACAGCGTGGCAGAGTGAACTCTCTGATAGATCATCTCACCTTCCCTGGTCTGGAACGTGAACAAGCCCTCCCCTGTATCACACATCCTGTAAGAGCACAACACACACACACACATCCGTTAAGCAATTATAGCTTCTATTAGTTTTCAGTACACTCATGTTCTTGTGGTAATAGGCTGAACAGTAAGCGTAGACTTTAAGGGCAGCCTGGAAGGGAAATCGTATGTTAAATGTTGAGCACCTTCATGAATCAGCGAATCGATATCCAGAGCAGCAGAATCAGGACTATTGGATTTAGGATGAAAACATCTTGTCAGATAAAAGCACACCCAACTAGAATCGAATGTCGTTCACGCACCTTCCAGACTCAAACGTGAACCAGGTCGAGTCTCTGCCGTATCTCCTCAGGGAGTTGAGCGGCCACATGACCAGCTTTACTCTGGCGTTATGGATGTCCCAAAGGTAGATGTTCTCGTGGGTGATCTGCATTGTGCACTCTCCGTAGATGTCCAGGTTTGGGGTCGGCATCAAGTAAACATTAAATCTTTCTGGAATAAAATAATAGAGAAATACGTGTAAAAGTCATAAGTGCTATAGTTAAATAAAACTATCATCAAAAAAATCCTCAATTGGAGAAAAAAAAATTCTAATAATAAATTTCATTTAGCTAAATTAAATAACTGGACTAAAATCTAATAAAATGTATAAAAAAATACAAAAAGGATATAAACACAATAGTTAATTGACATGACGCCAAAAAAAGTTAAACATTTAAAAGGTAAATGAAAAATATAAAAACAAAAACCTAATTTAAAATATTAATAAAACTGTAACTGTTTGGGAATGCAGATTGCAGATTTGTGCAGTTTGGGGTTTGTTGACATTTTAAAATGAATATATATATATATATATATATATATATAACTATATATATTATATACTATATATTATATATTATATATATATACTATATATAGTTTATTAAATATTTATTGAAATTCTGTTCCTAATAATATATTTCACATCTGTACATTTGACATCTTTTTTTTCTTTCTTTTTCCATCAGTAAATTGATTGTTACAGAATGAAATGTTACAAAAAACTGATAACAGGGTAAATAGTCTCTTTAACAGATATGAAAAGGTTGCAGACTGCTGGTTAATCGACATTTCTTTTAATAATAAATACATCTGCTTCAAACAGCTTTCATTTGGGCGGTCGAAAGATTCTGCTCTGCCTAAAGATGACAGAGAATTAAAGGGTAAGGCTGGAAAGCTCAAGCACATCTCAACAGAGCCATCGAACATGATTATTATTTTTCCGACCGACTATTTTCTCTTCTTGCAGATGCGGCTCTTGCAGTGCACAAAGGTCAACAGATTGTTGCCATAGAGCCACAGTCGAGCCAACCACGACTGGAGTAACCACACAATCACAATTAGCTCCAAAAAGACAAGGGTGCACTTCATAATCCAAATTAATAGTGCCTAATTATACCTAATGCTTCAAAATAAGCTATGTGTCTCTCCGGAGGAAGAGGCAATGTAATGTGGGGGCTATTTTAGGGATTGCGAAAATTAACTCTGATTTAATTATCGCAGCCCGCCGTTAGAGGGGTCTAATTGAAGCACAAATGGCAAACTCTCTGCTCGTTATTCCTCAGCTGTCGAACAGCGGAGAAACCATCATTTGCTGACCTCCAGCTGATATAATCATATACACATCGCGTTCTCGTTATGAAAACAAATCAATATTTGCCTGTCATTCGATAGAAAAAAAATTTGATGATCACTCTATACGGTGTCTGCCGCAGCTTAACGCTTGAATGCTTCGGCAGCACTTGGAGATGAACCGGTATTGATTTTTTGAATTATGTTTAAAAAAAAAAATTAAAAACAAACACTCACATAAACACAGACACAGTTTGGGCCATCTTAAACCGAAACTGATCCGGGAGGAGATGCAGTTGCCTTAAAGCAAGCAGAATTGCGGGTTGAGATTGTTTTTGGTCACAGAAAATAATTTGATACTATAACAACAAACCAAAAAAAAAAATGTTTGCAGTTACAACATGCAAACAATGCGACAATAATATATTATATACATTACTAAAACTATATTTAATTATGCCTCAAGATGGTTTTAGTAGTCTTTATTTAATATAAATAATTATTAAATATTTGATATTATATAGCATTAATATTTCACATAAAATGTAAAAAAAAAATGTGTATATTTAATGAATAATGACATTTTCCTTATTTTAACAACTTTGTAAATGTACATACACTAAATATTATACATATAATGAAAAAGCGACATTGTATGTATATTTAAAAATAAATTCTTTTTTTTTTTTAGATTTTTTTTTATTTTTATTGTTGAGCAAATGCTCATATTTGCTGTATTTTGATGCAATTTCTCCTGTCACTTGGTAGAAACTACCCAAAGAAGGCAGACACCAACACTAAATGCAAACGAATATTATTAACACTAATAATGCTATTTTTTCCCCCCGTTATTGTACAGCGAACAATTCTGGTACTGTTTTGGGTTACGGCCTGATGTGAAGAGTCCCGAAGTGACACCCTGCGCTTTATTATAACCGTTTGGCCACACATTGCCTCATTCATTCCAGAAAGAAACGGATTACATTTCGCTAAAGATTCTCGCTCATTCTCTTAAGCGTTTTCTCGCAGTGGGGCCACACGCATTCATCCTGCTTTTCTTCTGCGCCATAATCTCATCCATCTCTATGACAAGCTTCATTATGGGCCGATGCTCTGATGCACGGCGGTGCCCATTAGCGCTTAGTAAAGAACCTTGGCCCGAGCAGATCATTTATAAACATGAGAACAGACCTGGAGGGACTGTGTTTAACAAACACATTTGGACCCTGTAATAGAATCATTTAGGGAGTACAGGAGGAAAAAAAAATAAATAAATAAAAAAATCACGCAAAAAGCCGGACTCTAATTGGATACTGACCGTTCTGTTCCCTCTGCACCCCTGCTGCTAACAAGTCCGGTTCTCCCAGGCTGATGTCATTAAGTCTGCTGCCCAGACACTCCAAACACAATAACTTCCACCACTCCTCGGCCTCCAGCTCTGTGGACACACACATCCATAGCGGCATTTTTATATGCAAACATACAGGAGCAGCTGCCGAAGAGACGGCGGCGAAACACATTTACAGATTTAGCGATTTGATTCAACGAGGAGCTCAGATTTGCTGAAAATATATGTTGAACGCTTAAAACTAAGCAGCCAGCAGTCAGACACAAAGGGGCGTCATTGATGGACAGACAGACATGTAGAAGTGACAGACGGACAGGCAGATGGACAGTCAAGTTCATAGATGTAGACGTCACGTCTAAAAATACTCGCCGAGTGCCAAATGCGAGTAAAACCTGGCTGTCAACTAAAGAAAACAGAATTACTGGCCATTAGGAAGTGCAACGATGGAGGAAAGAAAGCCATCCAGGTTCGCAAGAGCATGAGGGGACATGGTGAAAGTAGTTTTATTTTTATGTGAACTTTACTATTTATTACACTCGCACTACATAGGGGACGATGGGGGACGATGCCCTGCTTAAGAACAATGTGCATTTATTTTTAAATAGTAACCTATTTAGATATTAGCTGTGCAGGGTGACGATGCATCAGACTATATATGTTGTTATGGGAAATAAATAGAAACATTTGCTGAATCAGGTCACTAAATCAAAATGTTAAATTATTCTAAGCAGCAACTGGGGCAAGAAGCCCCCTTGGCTGAACCTTTACAGAATGTATAAGTGTATTTGGATATTAATTTGAATAACATCGAAAAGTCATTTTGTCATCTAATTTTATATTTGTCATCTAATTTTATATTTTCTTCTCATAATAAATATAATTTTAATTATAATTAAATTACTAATTACTAATAATAATAATTAGTCCACAAATGTACATAAAAAAAAAAACACGTGTCCACAAACCCCTCATTAACAATTCAGAAGAAAGCAATGTCATAAATCATTATTTGGTTTGTTCGTTTTTTTTGTTTTGTTTTTTTGTTGCAATTTGTTTGGTGGTTTTTGTTTTTGTGTTTCGTTTCTTTTTTTCGTTTTGTTTTCAGAAACACAAAATTAGATCAATTAACCTCAAAACTATTCTAACTAAATCTTACAAATGTAAATAAATGAAATGATATTCAATATCATATCATATATTCATATTCATAAATGTGTAAACCACATAAATCACAACTGCCAACATACACACACACACATTTCAAATATTTCACATTACACACACGCACGCACACACACACACACACACACACACATATATATATATCAAAGACAGTTAAGTGGATTCTGATTGGTCAGCGGCTATGACTGCTTCACCCAACAGTTCTGTGCATCACTGAGCAACACCCTTAGCGACCATCATTAGCAACATAAACAACCAATAATACAGCATATTATTGTACATGTGCATTATGCATTTCAGCTAAATTAAATTCTGTTATTCGCCTCCTGCCTAACAATGCCCTTCAGCCTTGATTTATTCACAACACAGCACAGCCTTTTGTACCTTATTGCTTAGGTATAGTATATCAGCTGATTTGATATTTTACGCACAGTTTAATAGGCAGTGATTATAAGTATTTAAGGTGGCACACTTGCTCATCATTGGCAGGTGTAGCAATAGTTATTCTGGCCCCTGCGTGCACAAAATAGAAAAACACAAATAGCATTCTGTAGGCATTCTGTTTAGCCGTTTTTATTATTATTATTATTTTGGCACTCCATTCTTACTCCATTCTTCAAAAGCTCCGGGCCAATCTACAGGAGACTCATTCTAACGGGTGAACCTCACAAAATCAACATCCACTCTGAAACGCCTAATGCAGTTTAGCACAATGACACAAAGGAAAGGCAGCACAAATTAAGACTAGGCCAACTACAAAATGAGCTCGGTCTACACCGCTTCTACTCGTGACGTGCGTTTGAAAGCCCAGCATTACGAGATTAAATTTGTCTAATTACATGCCAAGTAGTTGTTAGCGGATTCGTGACCTCGTCAAGTTTGCGTTTGAATAACAATGGCTGTCCGCTCGATATTGCCCTAAGTATATTTCAGCTTTAGTAATTGAAGCTTAAAATGAATACTGTATGGCTGTTGACGTTTTCATTTTGCCTGCTTGAGTTATGCGAGCAGGCACCATTCAAAATATTCATTTCAACGTGCCAAATTAATTTTTTTTTAAACAGTACAATAGACACTTATCAAATAATTCCGCTCATAATATTGGATAAATCATGCACACGGATCCAAAAGCTGGGGGGAAAAAACGACATAATGCCTTCTTTTCTTTTTATCGAATTCTTTTTATCAAACGTATTACGCTCAAATAATTGTGCGCATATCTCCATTATTCTAAACAAGGTTTTTGCTGGATTTTTTTCTTTTCTTTTCTTTTTTTGTGCGTGGCCTCTCTCCTGAGACGGTGACCTTTAAGTGTGTCTAAATTCACACACACTTTTGGGCTCACTGAGTGGAAAATTGGATAAACAAATACTTCATCAGCGTGGCAAACTCTCAACTGCTCAGGCAGCTATGTGCACAAACACAAAGATGCCGGTGGAATCACAGCACTTTACAGCACAGCATCTTCACATGGTTAATGGTTCGCTCAGAGCACAGGAAATGAGAGGAACTACATGATAAATAGTTAGGAGCAAGAAAATAGGTCAGGAAAGATGGAATAGATTAGGGTTGCAACAACAAATCGGTAATGGAAATAATCGACAGTGAATTTCATTATTGATTAGTAGAGTCTGTGGGCCCTGCTTGGAGGAGCGCGTCAGGGACGCCACTTTAAAAAATTGTGAAAAATACATTTATATTTAAGGGGGAAAAAACTAATTTAATTACAGTTTACTGCTTTATTCTTCAAAGGCAAGCATTTTCATTTGGCAAGCAAAGCTTTCTAAAAGCAAGCAAGCTCGAATATTTAATAGAGCTTTTATTTGGATCAAAGCAATATTCATTTAAACAACAAATTTAGGCATTAAATGAACACTTACATTTATGCATTTGCCAGACGTTTTATTCAAAAATGTTTTATATTTGCAAGGAATAGTTTTTATTTTGTGTGTGTGTTTGTAGTTTGTGCATTGCCTGGAAATCAAATTTATCACCTCGGCATAGCGAATGCACCGCTCTGATACATTTTTATATTAATAAAATCTACCATTTAAAAGTTTGGGTCAGTAAGTTTTTTTTTTTTTATGTTTTTGTAATAAGTCTTTAATGCTCACCAAGGCAGCATTTAAAATTACATTAAAATACACAATACAATAAAAACAGTGTCAAATATTATCACAATTTAAAATGGCATGAATGCGAAAATATAATTCATTTTCATAAGAATGAAAGCGGAATTTTCAGCTATTACCCAAAAAACATTTATTTTTATTATTATTATTATTATCAATTTTGAAAACTGCTGGGCTGCATTTTTGGGGGAAACGAACAGCATTTATTGGAAATTTTATAGAAAAAGTGTAACAATGTAAACTTTTAATATATTTTTAATATATTTATAATATATAAGTCACTTTTAATAAGTGTATCCTTGCTGAATAAAATAATTTATTAATTTAAAACAAATTGTACAGCAACATTTTGATCTGAATTTTTTTTTTTTTTAGAGCTGTTAAGTTTTGGTCCAAAATGTAAAGTAATATTATTGCATAACAATTATTAAACTGCATTTTCAAATAGTAGAACTATTCAAAACTATTAGAAAAAAAACATTATAACAGTAAAAACGCTACATGTTAAATGGTTAATGGTAAGTTCCCTGACAATATACAGTGAAAAACTGTATTTGATATTACATGTAATTTTACGGTAGTATACCATTTTTAGCGCATAACTGTGAATTTACATTCAAAAAAAGACTTTTTTAGTAATAACTATTTTCTTCTTAGTTTCTTATTATCAGTTTTGGTTTGTATGTTACATATAGGACCCTATTATAAACCCAGAGCAACGCTGGGTAAGGAGCAGCGCAAGTGTGTTTGCTAGTTTCAGTAATTGTGTGCAAATTCCGTCATGTAAATAGCACGGGAATGAGGAATGAGACTCTGATTGGTTTATTGCACGTTACGGCCAAAAAAATCGGAAAATCGGAACAACCCATTCACACAATGGATTTGTGAAAGTGGATTTGGACATGCCCTGAGTGCACCTTTGCCGTGTGCCTTAGATTTCACGTTTAGATCATTAAAATAGGGCCCATAATGTTAAATGGTGTCACCATGATGGTGTTTGAGTGAATGACACTGGGCACCTTCTATATGTGTTAATCACCTCTACAGGTGCTTGTAATAGACTTTATTTCCAGATTTCAGTACTTCAACAGGTTGGTGTATCAGTTAATGTAAATTAAAAGTTAAAACCATAAAGCCCTAAACTGTAGCATATTTTTAACAGTAAAATTCCATCAACCACAGCTGACGTTTTTTTTTTTTTTTTACTGTAAATCTGATTTATATTTTACAGGGCTGAACAAATTCTAAAATCGTAGAGAAATCATTCATAAGTCGCAGCCTTCGTACACACAATCGTTGTAATGGTGAGGGAGAAAGCACGAGAGAAGAAAAGGGTCGTGGCAGCACAGGCGTAACCGACAGACTCAGAGGGAGGTGAGGAAGTGGAAGTGAAGGATCAAGGGAGGTCGAGTTCCTACATGTGGCGGACATGTGAGGGACACGAGCTCCATATGGCCGGAGTTTGTGAGAAAGGGGAAGTTCGATAGGGGGCGGCTCGTGGATATGTACCTGTGCCAAAATTAAAAGAGCCACAAGCAGAGTTTACACACACACACACACACACACACACACACACACACACACACACATTTGCCCGAGGTTCTAACAGACTCAAAGGTGATTTACTCCCACAAGGACGACAAGGTGATCTAATGCAGCAGGACACATTAGCAACAATCCAGCACAGGAAAGTCTTTAAACACGTCACAGATACCGCTGAAGACTTCTTCATCTAAACAGCCTCAAGGCACGTATACTTTTTAAACCCTCTGTGTATGGCCATATCTCGCACAGCTCTTCATTTATGCCCTATGCCCGCTCCCGTTTCCCATTAATATCCTGCCTCTGAAGGGAGTGAAGGAGAGCTGGGGGTGGGGAGGTTATTGTGGTAAATGGATTCAGGAGAACATTCCTCGCCTCCCCCTGGCAGTGCGGAAGACCCCAGAGGTGCTAATGATATCCCAGCGGGTCCACCGTCCCGCTCCCCCCATGCACATCCACTCCACTGCCTCTCCTTCCCGTCTCCTCCATCTCTTCCCCTTTCCTCCCTCTCTCTCCCCTATATCTAAATGGGAATTTAGCTTGACAAGAAATTTGAAGGCAAAGGACAAATTCAGCGTTTCTTATGGTCAAGAGAGTTTCAATGGTGTGTTTGTGACATGTTCTCGAGGGTGAAAATCGCTAAAAAATTAATTAAACCTGCTGTTATTGGACTTGTTTTTGCTGCCAATTCACTAAAGTAATTATGAAAGTGAGGTAATGGTGCAAATACATCCACAAAATCCTGCTGTATGTTGTAGACTGTGCAAGATGGGGGGAACTGTAAACATTTTTATTATCATAGCTATAATAGCAAAAGAGTCTCACCTGACCACCCAAGCAAAGTCGTATTGATATCTTATGATTTTGCCATCTTGTGCAAATTATTACGCATTGTCTTGAGAGTGCAATCTTAAATATGCAGGTGCTTTATTGGCATCTATAGTTCCATGAAGAAGCTTAAACATCAGTGCAACCTTTTAATTACACTAAAAGGTTTTTCAAGAGTAAAAAGCCTTTTTTAGATTGTTTAGATTTAGATTTTTTTGTTTGCTGTTTCACTGAAAGGTTTTTTTGGTAAATCCAAAACGGTATCCAGTCCTTCTCCTTGAGGGCCAACGTCCTGCAGATTTAAACTCCAGCCAGCTCACTTGCCTGGTAGTTTCTAATGAGTCTGAATCTAACGTTATTAGCTGTGTTTAACTGAGGTTGGAGCTAAACTCTTAAAGACAGTGAATCTATAGTGTAGATTGTAGTTTGAATTCCCCCACCTTATCCCTGCAAATCAACTTTAGTATAAAAGTATAAAGTATAAAGTATAAAAGCTGCTCATCTACAGTTCAACACCATCATCTGGTAAATAACTACAGTACTTACATCACAGAAAATCCATACAAATGTCTCTTTTTCAATGTAATTCCATTCAAAAGTGCTGAGTTTAGCAAATTCCCTCATTATAAATTATAAATGTATTGAAATAGGGCTATTTACATAAAATAGAAATGTTTTTTTTATGCTGATGTGAATTCAGCATTTCATCTGTTCAGTTAGTGCCATGTTAAACTAAATGCAGATTCTTGGTCTAAAATATTAAGCACAAAACCAGATGAAGCGTATTCACCCATTTACATTTATTCGTTCATACATATCCATGTGTAATTTTTAATAGCATAAAGGCTACCCAAAATCTGGGGTCTGATAAGAATTTGTATAATTTGTGAAATAAAACTCATGCCCACCATGGATGCATTTATTTGATGAAAAATATGGTGATAATTAATATTGTGAAATATTTAGTGCTGTCAAAGGCATCCAAAATACAAGATTTATCTATACATGTTTATATATATTATTTATATATATGATATAATTTATACACGTAAATACATTTGAATATTTCCAAAATATATGCTGGATGTGTGTTCCTTTATATATACAGAATAAATATACACATTACACACACATATTATGTAAACAAAAACGATTAATACGATTAATTGTGATTAATCATTTCACAGCACCGTTAAATATATTTGCAAATAACATAACATATAAAAACAATTCAAACATTTCTCTCAAACGAACACATTTTTAAACTCAATTAGGGTTAATCGTGCTTAATTCGTTCAAGGAAAATAAAAACATGTGGTAAATCCCAGAACTGAATATTAATGCTCACCTAAAACTGCAATCGTTTCGCAACCAAGTTAGTGCTTATTCATGTTTGTATTCTGAGTGTAGTTTTTTTTTTTCCTGCGAAAACGCTTTGATCAGTTTTGACATTGCCATCTTTCCACTACAAGATTCACAGTGTGAGAGGAAAGAAAACACATGGGAATAGACGCCTTCTGCTGCCAAGCTAATGGTGAGTAAAGTATCTCATTCATATTACAAACGTGTTTGTGTGTTAAGCCTTTCTCTTGTTGTTCTGTTTTCTAACTGCTGATCCGCCTGTTGCCTTTAGCTGTATTCATTCACTGTGACACAATCTATGACACATTCAAAAATATATATATATATTCTCTGCATCCCAGCGGGCTCTTCTAACACTTACTAGCGTTATAACCTGAACACTTTGAAGCGTCTTCTTTAGTTTCAAGGTATAAAAGGAATAAATCAAAGAATAAACTAATATTCCTGATATGTGAAAATCAATACTTGCACATCTTGAAATATAGAATAAATTAAGCCGTTTTGGATGCAATCCAGCACTACAACAAAGACTTTTCTCAGAGTTGGAGACAGTGCTTACCTGACTCACAGGCAAATGTCTTTGACGTCTCATCGCAGAAAATAATTGCCACTGCATGTTTCTTGGTCTCTCGTGGCATTCGAGTAATGTTCTTAATGTTGTGGAGCTCAGTTATCTGTGGAAGAAGACGACAAAACTCATTACCAAAATTAACAAAGTCAAGAGGAGGAGGAAACTAAGAAAGGAGGACGACGCTGAGGTAAAGTTACAAACTTTCTTCAAAATATCTTCCTTTGTGTTCGGCAGAACAAATAAATGCATACAGATTTAAAACTACTTGACAGAATTTTCATTTTTGGTTGAACTATTTCTTTATTAGTAAGCAAAGTAGTTGTTAAAGAAATAGTTCATCCAAAAATTCGGACATTAATTAATCACTCTCTTGTCGTTACAAACCCATAAAACCTTCAATCATCTTTGGAGCTCAGACGAAGATATTTTTGATGAAATTTTAGAGTTTTCTGACCTTGATGATGTCCTTACTAAAGTTCGGGGCCTTGAACATGGTAGCTGTGTTGCAGTCTATGCAGGGTCAGAAAGCTCTCAGATTTCATCAAAAATATCTTAATTTCTGTTTCAAAGATGAATGAAAGTCTTGCAGGTTTGGAACGACTTGAGGGTGAGTAATTAATGACAGAATTAAAATGTTTGAGTGAACTATCCCTTTAAGTACCGTGTAGGGTTCAGGGATCTAAAATATGGTCATGCAGAATAAAGCATTACTATTTCAGTAATAAGCAAGCATAGTTAATAGCGAGAACTGGTCATTAATCCTTATTCAATCAATCACAAAAAAACTAAAAATCACGAGGCCTTAGATTATTGTTGTAGGAGTTAAAGTTTTAAAAAAAAACTGTCTGAGAACCACTGATTTAGAGAGGAGAAACGTGATATAAAAACGAGTGTTACCATCTTTACTTGGAAATCATTTCATCCAATATGGGATAATGGGATAATTAGGGATATGACTAAGCTGTCACCATACCGCAATTAGAATGAATGAACGTTGATATTGTTTTGTGATTACATGCGCTTTAATAAATTACGCTAGAAGGGACGTGAATTTAAATAACCAGATATTTTCATCCATGATTCAAAATGTTTCCACAGCCGTGACAAAAAACATTACCTCAGAGAAAATCAACCTGCTTACTGACAGTACAAAAATAAGCATGCTCTATATTTAAAGGGCTCTTCAGGTACATTTCACTTCATCTTTTAGAGTCACACAGTGTTGCACAAAGTTTACCAACACTTCTTCGAGTTCTGTTAAAATAGTTAAAATGCAGTCGAGACCAGTGATACTACACCTCACCTCTCAGTCTTGCCGATGGCATTTCTTGGTTTGAGATGTATGATTTGCCTGTGGCAACAGAGAGGAGGTGTTTGCCTTTGAATGTGTTTGTGTTGTGCTGAGGGTGGGTTCAAGGATTATGAATCTGATGAAGGCTTTGCTCAAGGCTTTAAAAGAACTTCTCCAGCTCGGGCGTGTCATAGTGAATGGATGACGCATTGATGGGTGTGAGGAAGCATCTTCTGAAAACTTCTCAGCTGTCAGTAATGCGCTGGTCTCACACAGCCAGACCTTTGACTAGACGTCAAACAGTCTGGCCCATGCAGCGGTTTATTCTGGCCAGGACGTCAGTCCACGGGCATGACGTCTGAAGCATTTTATTGTTAAGCACGAATATTAAATATAGTTTTCAGTACTTGAAACGAAGCTGTAATAATTCAGCTTCATACTTCAATTGTAAAAACTAAAACTGAAATAAAATACAAAGCATGTAAATTGCTGAACTTAAACAATGTAAAATGAAAAGTGAAAATGCTCTGCTCAAAAAAAGAGAGAAAGAAACCCTTTTTGAATCAGAATATAGCATCGAATCAAATAAACTCCTTAGATATTGATCTGTAGAAGAGTAGCAGAGGGGCATAATCAGTTTCTGCTGCTTTGGTGTTAATGAAATTAACAACAGGTGCACTAAATGGGCAAAAATAAGACGACCCGCAAAAACAGGAATGGTTTTACAAGTGGAGCCACGGCCATAGCTACAAAATGGCCTCCAGCAGGCCACTGGTGTGAATGTCACTGACCAAACAATCACAAACAGACTTAGTGAAAGGTGGCCTGAGGGCCCGACGTTCTCTAGTGGGTCCTGTGCTCACTGCCTAGTACCAGGCTTGATTGGAAGTTGCCACTGAACACCAGAATTGGCAGATCCGCCACCGATGCCCTGTGCTTTTCACAGCTGATACAATACCCGGCCTCGTGTGGCGAGAGTATGCAGGCAGTTCCTGGAGAATGAAGGAATTCATACCATTGAATGGACCCCATGCTCTCCTGGCTAAAATCAAACAGAACACCTCTGGGACATTATGCTTTGGTCCATCCGACACCACCAGGTTGCACCTCAAACTGTTGCCCTGATGCCCTGATGTGGCAACCTTTCATTCCTAACAAATTAATTTTTGTATTAAAAAAACTGTTCACAATATTAATAAGTACAGTAATAGCTAATACTAAAGTAACACTGTATACACTGTATAAAAATAAAGGGGCTTCAAAAAGGTTCTTGACAGTGCTGCCATTTTGGTTCCACAAAGAACCATTCAGTTGAAGGTTCTTTAAAGAACCATCTCTTTCTTAGGTTTTTCCAATATGAAGAACCTTTTTTCGACACAAAGAACCTTTTGTGAAACAGAAAGGTTCTTCAGGTATTAAAGGTTCTTTAAGGAACCATTTAGGCAAAAAGATTTTTCTATGGCATCGTGAAGCACCTTTAATTTTAAGAGTATATAAAACAACAAGTGACGCTATTAAGCTCACTCAAATCTTCACCTTTCCATGATTTCTGATTGATATTAATCTAGAAATCATGAATCTCACACCTAAACACCACTTTTTGTTAAAAACTTTTGTGAAGTGTTGTGCACTAGCTACAGACTTTCATAATATCCACAAAAAAGAAACAAACAGAATATTGTTTTAAATCTTATCAGCAATTTATTTATTTATTCTCTTTGTTATTTGACAGTGAGTGTCAGACAGTAATGCTTGATCAACAATAATTAAAAAGCTGAAGATTATTTTGGGTGCAAATAAAAATGACAAAAACAATTATAAACTACTGATAAAAAGAAGTAATTTTTTGTTAATTTATAAAATATTTTTAGCAGGGCGGAATAACAAGACAAGCACTATGCACGGTACACAGTCACTGTCTTAAACTCATTTATATGCTATTACATGTTGAACTTATCACACCGAGCACATATACAAGACGGTGAATGTTAAGAATTCTACTTGAAATCATATTGGAATAAGAACATCAAATATGAGCGAGTTGGGATTTCAGCTATGTAAAGTATACATCAAGCACATGTATAATGTGAAGCTAAGCCTATTCATTTTAACTCAAAATCAAAACTTCATAAAGTATAGACATCGGAGCACAGATACAGTTGCACCTCCACCAGAGTCTGTGTAATACAGTCTGCCTGTTACAGCATCTTCATCACACATACTGATAAGCCGGTCTGTTGCTTTGTACCACATTCACTCATCTCCTCATGTCTAATGAGTAATCTTATTAGAAGGCTTGTTAGAGCTGATAAAGGCACGTTCTCACAATGCAGTGACATCAAACCACGGTGTCACGGCCCTAATCTACAGCCGCATCTGGGCTCATTATTCTAGAATGTTCTGCATGTTCGGCGCGTAAGATCATCAGCCATCGCCCTGATAATGAGCCCTAATTGGAATATTTTCAAAGGGCTTAAGGACAGGAAAGGGAAGTAATGCCTGAAATTATTCACACTGAAAGAGGGTCTGCTTCCTGGTCGGAAACCTGAAGCAATTGCAAAATGCCCTTTAATGGATTTTAATTCAGCATTAGATGTTATAAGCCTAATTCTGATATTGCAAGATATACTCATTGCTGTGTGTGCACTTGGACGGGTTAAATGAAGAGCACAAATTCCAAGTATCGGTCACCATACTTGGTAAAACCACTTGAAGACATAACAGACACATTTTACAGCTTATAAGCGATTAAAATGTTTAATCTAATTCATTACATTGAGGCGATTAATTAATCGAATTAATCGCAAATTAATCGCACACCAAATTTGGCAGGGAAATGACTGCTCAAAGATAATTTAAAGTCATACTTGTGTAAAGCATCGAACAGACATCACAATAAATGATGAGAATAAATGATGACACAATTGTCATTTTTAAGTGAACTAGACCTTTAATAATTAATTTTATCAATTGTACCAGAATTACTATGGACATATGGAAATTAATTAATTTAATTCTACTGTAATCAATTAAAATTAAGTAATTGACTCATTTATTCATTTATTTGATTCATTTAGGAGTGAAGGACAGGGTTCTTTATGAATGGTTCATTGAATCAGTAGGTTTGTTCGACGTGAAGAGGATCATCACCATCAGACAGATTGGTGTGTCACATCAAAGTATCGCAAGAGCTATAGAGAGCAGATGAATGCATGCTTTTGAATCACTCTTATGGTCCTTTGATGTCATACACGAATGGTCTGATGATAATGAACCGCTTCAGATCCAACGAGCCTATGGCCAATGGTTCACTGCGCCAGATGATTCACCCAATTTGTTCAAAACGTCCATTAAGTAATGAAATGCTGCAGTGTGTTGCTCGGAGACTAAAAGTTTTGTTTTGTCTTGATTTTTGTTGGCCTAAAATAACACAATGCTTACATCCTGAAATGTCGTATAAGATTTGCGCTCGTTTGATATTGCACTTAGCCTATTGCTCCTGTTACATACTTAACTAGATGGTGTAAAAACGAGACAAAAACTCTTAACATTGGCATTTTTGCCACGTATCTTGAATTTTAGAGACGTTCTAACTACGTTCTCCAGGCTCCAGGAGTTGTTGCTCTGCATCATTTGTTATCAATCAACTGTATGAAATGTCAGATAGGTCTGGGACGTGGCAAGTGCATTAAAGACATTAATAATTTTAACGCATTCATTAATTACAGTGAAAAATATTCTAATTAATGCATTAAATTACCAGCCCTAGTGTATTTAATCAATATTTTATATCAATATTTACTTTTTTGGCTGTAACTTAAAATTAGCCCATGTGCATTCTGGCTTATTTTCCCAGCACGGATCACATATATGCAATAACACTCATATATTACACACATGAATTATCCTTTAGCAGTTCTATACGGGCGGACCTCCAATATATATTTTTCCCCTTAAATCTAATTGGCTGAGAGCCTTTTCCAGCCGTGCGGTATTTCAGTATTATAAACACTAACCATTTCACCATTTGTACCACTTGTTTTCGGATCTATATTGGCAGAATTTGTGTTAGTGAGTGTCAATGGCAGAAGAGTGAACCCATTATAAATTTACAATATTATTATTGTCAAAGAATGTTTTAAGAAATTTATAGCTGATAATGTAATAGTTTAGTGTGATGTGTGATTTATATATAAAGACATGTAAAGTGCCTATTTGACAACTTGTTTAGACATTTTCAGAGATGTGAGCTCCAGGCCAACAGCGACCATTCAGCACTCCTGCCGAGAACTGCTTTATCTCACCCAGTCCTTGGGGAATTTGCTGCTGGCTCTTATGCAGATGGTGTTCCACAAGGTATAATTTATTTTTGTTATATTAAATGGCGAATTTTTGATCTCGTTATTCAATTATTTGTTCCAGAGCGAATCGATTTGGCTTTAGGGCAAAGTTAAGTTTCATATCTTGTTAATTTTTTGTGCAATTAAATCCTTTACTAACTAGAGTGCTGCTTTTCAACTTTTGACTTGTTTGCTTCTATTTATTTCCTTTTTTTGTACAAACTTATTATACCTTTATAATAGCCATTGTTGTTCTTTTATATATTGTTCTTCAATAAATAATTTGATAGCGCCATCAAATGCTTAATCAGAATTAATCGCATCCATAATAAATGTTTTTGTTTACATAATGTGTGTGTACTGTGTATATTTATTATGTATATATAGACACACACAAACAGTACATATCTTGAAAATATCTAAATGCATATAGTACTTTTATATTTGATATTATATATATATATATATATATATATATATATATATATATATATATATATATATATATATATATTATGTTTATATATGTTTATTATATATGTTTATGCATTTGTTTGTATGTATAAATACACATAATAAATATACACATTACACGCACCTAAGTTATGTAAAGACAAATTATTTTGATATTGAGAAAGGGTCTGTTAGTGGTTATAACTTTACCTTCAGAGAAAGAATTTTTATCTTGAAAAGGACTGAAACAAGAACATTATTATTACTTTATACAGTAAGACGCAACCATAGAGTACTTGCGCTGTAATGGGAAATCTCCTTAACTGTTAAAAGGACAAACACAAAAGATATCACTTTTCTCAGCGGACATTCAAACTGATTTTGTGATTATGGATATAAGATTCACCTGAAGAATGAAGGTAATAGACTCTCAGGCAATCTCGCTCTCATAATACTGTACATAACACAATGAACTTTTAATGAAGCGATTGAATGAAGCATTCCTTTGTTACTACTTCTAAAGTGACATTTTCCAATTGGTTACAGAGGCTTGGCCTCAGCTGTTAAACTGTCCAACTGAGATTTGAATGCATGGTGGAAGAAAGAAAACCATAACCATATTAATTTCACTTTTACAGTAGCTGCAATTCAGGATCAATTGCTTGAATTCAGTTCAAGCAACGACAAAATACAACGTAGAACATATGACTTCTATTAACGAAACAAATTAAAATACACCATGCTCTATGTCTAAATAAAATAACAAATAACCTAAAGTTTAAATAGGTAGGCCTATACGAAACTAAAAATCAGTAGCCTAAAGAATGAGGAACAAATAATTATGAAACGTATAACATGCATTAGCAAAATGAGTAGGAAAATAAGGAGACACGGACGACATACACCTTGATGGTAAATAATAATAATAATAATAATACAGTTTAAATAAAACAAAAATCAGCAAAAACCACAGAACAAAATTAATCCAAAACAAATGTTTTTTTTACTCATAGCAAGCCTACAGTATGTGGAAAATAATGTTTGGGGGTTTTTTTCAACTTAAACCTCAAACACACTGTACTACACCAAATGCACAAAACAATGTTCTTTTTAGAAACATTATATGACCCCTTTAAAGCCTCTCTGTTCTTGTCTTTTTATTTACATACTTGTTCCATCGAACTGTGATATAGCTGTATATTAGCACGCTGTGATTAAATAAGCCAAATCAAAGCCATGCTGCTATACAGGCATATCATAATAGCTGCATGTGTGTCAGATTTGTGTTCCATTGCCCTGTGTTTTGCTCCACACAAATATGCCCATATTTGGTTTTCCCTTTCCTGTTCTCATTTAGTCATTAGTGTTTCATTGGGCTCCAGGTGTGTGTCTGTTAATTATCTAGTTTAGTCCTCGCTAGTTTTGCCCTACTTAAACCCTGTGTTTCTAGTGTCCTGCGTCGGCTGTTAGATGTCTTCATGTCCCTGTGTTCCAGAGTACTATGCTGTATTCTGGTGGCGTATATTTAAAGACTTTTGAAGTTCGTTCAGTGTTTCCCTCGTTCCAAAGCATCAGCATAGCGTGACTAATAATATTACATTATTTTTTTTTTACAAAAACATTCAGCAAGCAATGTTTTGAGCATCAAATCATTGTATTCAAATATTTTCGGAAGGAAAATTCACCTTTTTTTCTTAAAAAGGACAAATTTATATATATATATATATATATATATATATATATATATATATATATATATATATATATATATATATATATATATATATATATATATATATTAGAAATAAATTATATATCATTTTTGTAGTCATGTGTCAAGCACCTGAGGAAATCCCAAACCCCTGAAAGCAATTTCAGCCCCGGTGAGTTAGAGGTACTCTATGTTGATAAGACCATCTGATCAAATCCTTTATCGCAGTGACTTTCAAAGTCATTGGAGCGATGCCAAAGTCAGATACAAGCCTCTGACCAACAATCCACAGAGAGCACATCATATTAGCATCTGCCACAACACAAATAAACAGACATGTGCTCACGTTTACACCTTTAACCTGAGCTACTGTCGGCTCCAAAAGTAGCACACAGCGCTCGCTCCAGAACACCTACGACCCCTGCTAACTAAATAATTAGACTCCGAGTTTCTTTCACAGCATGAACCCTTGAGCCAGAGCTCTCACTGTCAGTGGAACGTTTCACCAGGGGCGCTGTGCAAATAAATTACGCAGGTAATGAATAGAGCTATCCTTGAGCCTGGAATGAACCGAGGATGCATGTTAAACAGAATGGACCCTATGTGCCTCGTAATTTACTGATTTGTAAGCATGATCAAAATGAAGTTATTCATCAGAATGAATTGAAAAAAAAAATAATTTAATTTAATAATAATTTGGTCAACACTTATATTAGGTGGCCTTAACTATTATGTACTTACAACAAAAAATATGTACAATGTACTTATTGTGTTCATATTTCACTGCAAAAAGCTTTTGCTGCTACTGAGGTGGGATGCAGGCCAGGTTAAGGACAGGTTTGTTGGTATGGCTAGGTTTAAGGGTGGATTAATAGGTAAGAGATGGGTCAATAGTGTAATTATAAATGTAATTATAGAAATGAATTACAGGTGTAATTACATATAGATATTTTAAAAATACAATGTAAAAACATGTACGTACAAAATAGGTACACTGTACCAAATGATTAACTTAAATTGTAAGTACATAGTACTTAAGGTCAATTAATATAAAGTGGGACAAACAATTTTAAACGAAGCATAGAAATCTCAATTACCTTGTGAAAGCTTCTGAAATAAGCAGCTTTTTCATCTGGATATTTCTCTAATCGACGTGGTCCTTTACTGGACGCCTTCTTGAATACAAGCCAGCATCGTCTGAAGATCTGTTACAGAGAGAAACATACTTATTTGCGGAAATGTTTGACACATTGGACACAAAACAATCAAAAACTCGAAACGATAAAATCTTATAAAATGAATTCAATTGCAATAATTGAAAAAAAGATTAAAAAAACACATATGCAGACAAAGATATATACATAATTACATTAAAAAAAGAACAACGTGATTACCGGCTTATTGAAAACGTTTCCGTAAAAAGGATTTTTAGACAATAAAACACTTTGCCTATACTTTCTTATGTAACACAATGTCCCGTTGAGAGGTGAAACACATGAAAGAACCTCTAAATCTCAGCGCCCCTCTCATTTCCATGTCCATTTGTCTGAGTTTGCCCCCTGCGTACTATTTAAAGAAATAAAGGCCTAAAATTCTGTCAGAAACGTTCCCCCCAGCAACGTCTGAGACTTTCACAGATTAAACACTCACATTCCCCTGACAGCCTTTCAAGGTCAACAGAAAAGAGTGAGTGTGAGAGAATGTGCACAATCTCTATATTAAAAAAAAAAAAAAATCACACACACACACACACACACACACACACACACACACACACACTTATCTCAATCCATTTACCCTGACACTTGTGTTTATTATCTTACACTGCCCAAAAACAGACACAGTTCTCTCCCCAAGCGGCATGGGGAAAATCATAGCTTTGCCCAATCAATAACACAGCAGTTCCATAATTAACAAATGAGGTTTGAATGGCCTTTTCTCAACGGGACCATCCACATCCGTTTAATATCTCAGATTTATTTGCATAATAAAACATCGTGCATTACAGAATGGAACACGACTCTTCTAATGTATCCGAATGATATTTACTGAGGCTTAAGAGTCCACTTGGATCAGTGCCATCATTTATGATCTTAATATAGATCTTTAATGGTACCTAGAGTCTGAAATTCTGCGCACCTATATTCCTATCTCGGGCCGAGGAGCGAAATGCCACCCGAGCACACTTAAAAACATATGACCCAGCACGCTTTTAAGGTTAGGAGGATTAATTTACAGAAGGGATCCTCCGTATCCCCCTGCAGGCAGCCAGTGCTCATTTGTTGATGTACGAGTATTCCTGTCGGGATTCATATCCATGGGCAAGATTAATTTGTTTACTCCGATGATGTAGCGCATTGGAAAAAGAACAATGCTTAATTTGGCACTCAACATAATTGATCTGGGTGGATTCCTGTACACACGCCTGGTGCTCCTGATACCTGCTATGTGCGTCGAGCCAAAAGGTTACACGCAAAATGGCTCCATTTCATCCACATTGTTGCAAAAGGCAAAATCAGGAATAATGAAACACTGCACGCACGCCATCTGCTATCAAATGGGTTTATGGAGATGATTTGAGATTTGCAAGCCTCTGCTGCCTGGACTTTTGGAATGCCGGGCCGTAGTGATAGACAAGGCTGCTTATTCAAACATGCGCCCTCTGACATGGATAAGGCAATTCAATATTTTTCATTTTTATTTATGTTTTGCTACGGCGTGAGCCATCTATAATCTCATCTTTTTATTGATTTTGGTCAAGGAATTCAATTTTATTTAGGTCAAGCAGAGCCGGCAAGAAGAAACCATTTCAAATAAATCGCTTCGACTGTATGACATACAGCCGCCTCCTGGCCTTCTACTAAAAAAGCAAAAATTCTCACACTAACACTTTTTTTTTTGGTTTGTTTTTATGAAAGACTTAGCCGAACACTATAGAAAGCAGCCAAGAACAAGAGACAAGGCCCTTTAAACTGAATTTGCTGAAAGTATTTCAGCAAATGTATTTATTTAATTATTTTAGGTAAAAAATATAGCTTAATAAAAAAAAAAAAAAACCTTCCATACATAAATGGAAAAACAAACCAATAAATGAAATAAAAGGCAAAATGTCTAACATGAAATTGTACTGAAGGTAAAAAGGTCTAAAAACAGTAAGCTAATAATATTACAGTATTTTACTTTAAATTCATAGTGCACATTATTCATAGTTATTTACAAGCAAATTCTATGTGAAACTTGTTTCAAACTGTAAATGCACACTGGCTGTAAGGCTAACTAAGAATTTTATTTGAACAGAATGCATAATATATCATGTATTAGCAGTGTAACTAGTTACATGTAATTGAGTTATGTAATTTAACTACATTAATTACAGTTACTTGTAAATGTTAATGATTGCAAGAGGGTTACATCTAAATATTTTTACACACACACAAACACACAGACTTAATATATTTCCCAAATTGCATTCATTACTTTAAATTTATGGGACACCAATGTTTTCAAATGTAACTATTTTACACTAACTTTTTTTTTTTTTTTTTTTTTTTTTACACTACATTTTATTTTATAATTTTATTTATTTTTATTTTATAATTTTATTTATTATATTATTTTATTTACTATTGAGGTTATATATATATATATATATATATATATATATATATATATATATATATATATATATATATATATATATATTTTATATATTTTTTTTTTAGATTGACTATTTTTAGCTTCCTATTTTGATTTCAAAAACAGTAGCATAGCTATTAAACTGTTTGGTGTTATGACGTTATGATTATAAGTCTGTATTTAACTTCAGAAAGTAAAAAAAAAAAAAAAAAAAAAAAAAAAGCTCCCAAACAAGACTGCCAAACACTTCCAAAAGTACATTTCCCTACACTTGTGTATAAGGTTGGTAGATAGTTGTTAAAAAAAAGTGTAAGTGTAGGATTAACTTAATTTTAAATTTCACAAACAAAATACAAATAAATGAATTAAACATGAACTTTCAAGCAAAAAACTAAATGTATATATTTTTACAGTGATTTTCTTTTAACTTTTATGATTTTTACTTTTTTCCTCTTTCTGTTTATACAGAACTTTAGAACATCTAAGACCAAGTTAATAATTACCAGACTTGAAGCGTATCTATGAACTTTATTATGTAATAAAACTTCCCTCTGGGTTGATCTGTATCAAGGGTTTGACCATGTAGCCAACGCTACAATACATTTTATTGTGTACTTCCCCATCTTTCAGTTTCATAACAATATGAAAAAACCAAACAAGCTATTCAGAACAGGAACTTCTAAGGCAATGAACAGAAGATTTCCCACGCTTGGCTCACAAAGCCTGAACACAGCCAGAGTGTTTTGAAACTGAACCTAGTCCTAGATCTCATTCTCAAAGGCATTTTAGATAAATAATAATAATAATAAAAAAAAAGAAAATCCCATGTAGGTAGTTTGTCACATTGCAAGTAGGTCTGAAATCATGCCAGTGAGACTGATGCCAAATCTTCTTCCCAAATATCATTCAGAAGAATTGAATGGCATTTTTTTCCTAAAAAGCTGCTGATTTTCTGCTACAATCTACACGGGCACCCACTGATTTTTTTAAAGGTTGACACGGGTAAATAAATGCAACTTGAGTGTGTAATAGCTTTATATAAATGCTAATTCTGCACATGGCATTTAGTTCTTTTCATGGTATTATCCCCAAATAAACACACTACTCTTACCCAATTTTCACTTTACGGAACCATGGCCAAAGTCATCAAGCCTAACTATGACTGACATAAATGAATTTGCAATCAGCCTCCCTCTTTCTCCATCACTTAGTGCAGCTCAATCGACGGCGGGAGTTACAGGCGGACAGTATTTCTGCGAGCTCTCTGATTGCATACTGAAATTTCAAAGGCTGATTAATGAACAAACCTTCCGTCTCTGAAGTGGATTGTTTAATTATGAATCAGGACACAATGTACTCTCCAAACAGTCAAAATTATACATACACACACACACAAGGACTCTTCAGTGGAAACAAAGCCAGGTAAATTTAGCCACTTCATTAAGAACCGGCCGTAAATAGCGTTTACAAAAATTCAGTTTTTTTTCTGAGTTTGATCAAAATTGATGCATGCCATATATAACATCTAACAGAGCACTTTAATCCCGGTAGAGATTTCTCAGAGGAAAAACACTGCTTAACTTACTAGCAGGTTAAAACGAGCCAAAAGGGCTGTTATTGCTGAACTGCCCATCTCCTATGTCATCTGCTAGAGCACTCACTCTCTCGTGTACATGCGTACGAGATGTGCGGTCATTATGGTTTATAAAGTTATAAATATGGCTATTATTCTAACACAAATTCACTTTAGAAGGCTTACTCCATCCCAAAATTACAATTTTGTTATTAATCGCTTACCTCCATGTCGTGGCAAACCCGTAAAAGCTTTTATTGTCTTCGGAACTAAAGATGTAACAATAAAAATCGATTAATTCTATGATTTTCCAAATGCGTCGCGATTTTCTCTTAAAATGATATTACCCTTTTTTTTTAACAGCAGATGGCACTCTAGGCTAGTTTTTTTCTGCGCACTCAAGATGGCCGCTCGTGCATTCAATGAGAATGGTTAAATGTACCTGTACCCCCTTTTTTTGTTTTGTTCTTATAATGCAAGATTAATGTAAACACAACCCACTTTAAACTTTTTGAACTATTATTTTAGTGGTGTGTGTATGCAAGGAACGGAAAGCAAGCTGTTTCTAAAGCATGCAGTGCCATCTGCTGTTAAATCTAAGCTCTGAATCGAAACCAGAGAGAATTGCAATGCATTAGATTATTCGATTTGAATTTTATGAAGTGACGAGAATACTTTGCCTCCTGTGTTTTTCCGTGTGGCTATATATTTTGGAGAATATCTGCTGGATGCAAATAGCATATGGGGTTCTGCGTCGGTCGTGCCACAAAGATACATTTTCTACGTTTATTTGCGCTTTCATTTGAATTAAAACAGCATGACTGTTTTCTGAGCGAGTCACTGAATCATTTACTCAGCCGATACTTTTTTATTCTATAACTCCAGCACTCTTTATGTTCACACTTTTTAAAAGTACAGACTTTGGTAGCAGTTGGTACTGAAATTTTCTAAATTCTCGCAATTTTCAAATGTAAGCAGGCAATGAGCGAGAAATGTTTTATATTTCAATGCAGACTTTTCAGTGTTGACAGCACTAGTTCGCACACGCATAAAATGCTTTTTCAAATATTCGCTTATGTTAACTTAGAATCATTTGGTGTACAAACAATTCTGGAAAATCGTAAAAAGAAATGATCTGAACTCAAAGGTCTAAGACTTTTTCTATGTAGACAAAAGGCCTATTTCTTTCAAATATTGTTCAAAAATTGGTCTAAATCTGTGTAAGCACTTCTCCTTTGCCAAGTTAATCCACCCACCTCACAGGTGTGGCATATCAAGAAGCTGATTAGAGAGCATGATTATTGCGCTGGTGCCTTAGACTGGCCACAATGGCGCAACGATGGGCCTTAGGATCTCGTGTTGTTATCTCTGTGCATTCAAAATGCCAATGTTCTTTGTCCCTAACATACGCCTGCCCATACCATAACCCCACTGCCACCATGGGCCACTTGATCCACAATGTTGACATCAGCAAACTGCCATCTGCCCTGTACAGTGAAACCCGGGAATCATCTGTAAAGAGAACACCTCTCCAAAGTGCCAGAAACCATCGAATGTGAGCAAGTCGGTTACGACGACAAACTGCAGTCAGGTCGAGAACCCGTTGAGGACGACAAGCATGCAGATGAGACATTTCTGACAGTTTGTGCAGAAATTCTTTGGTTATGCAAACCAATTGTTGCAGCACCTGTCTGGGTGGACGATCTTGGAGGTGAAGATGCTGGATGTGGTTACACGTGGTCTGCAGTTGTGAGGCCAGTTGGATGTACCGCCAAAACTGTCTGAAATGCCTTTGGAGACTGCTTATGGCAGAGAAATGAACATTCGTTTCACGAGCAAAAGCTCTGGTGGACATTCCTGCACTCAGCATGTCAATTGCACGCCCCCTCGAAGCTTGCGACATCTGGCATTGTAGTGTGATAAAACTGCACATTTTAGAGTGGTCTTTTATTGTTGCCGGTCTACTTATTGTTGCATAGGCACACCTATGCAATAATCATGCTGTCTAATCAACATCTTGATATGCTAGGTAGAAGGAGTATCTCATCAAAGAAGAAGTGCTCACTAACACAGATTTAGACAGACTGGTAAACAATATTTGAGAGATATGGGCCTTTTGTGTACATAAATATATATATATATATATATATATATATATATATATATATATATATATATTATATGCTTGTAAAAGAATCAAGTGAATTCAAATATGAGGCCCTTAACAAATGAATGCTACCATGATCCTGTAAGCATGAAAGAATGTCTGTGTTTATGACATTGGCTTATCAAAAGACAATGCAGCTCAGTTAGAGAGATGGCTGACCTTTTCATGTGCCAGCAAGATGATGTGAGCCACCTTGGAGGCTCCACTGTCTGACGTTTCACCTCTCTAATAAAATCTGTGTCTGCTGTGATCCACAAACCACCAGCTGCTTGCGGAGAAGGTTATCTGATTACTTATAAGACATTGCAATCGTACTCACTCTACAACCGAGGGAGGGCAGAGACGGAGAGAATCAACACCACCGTAACTTTCTTTTTTAGATCATAGATAGTTCTGAACCGTAAGCTCAAACAGATCTGAACAACTGTACAATACTGCGTGGCTTGAAAACAAATTATAATAATCAGTCTTCAAAAGCAAATATTTGTGGAAAAATTCCCTTCAGACAAGTTTAGATGAAGAAAACCATACTCAGTGACAGAAATGGAGCTCTAAGATAATTTATTTGCAGTAAATCTAATTTAATACATTATTTTTTTAGGGCTTTTTGATTATTCCAACCTACTGTTCATGTTGTATATTCTCAAATAGTCTGCATTTATTTGATATTGTGAAATTTTAATACAGCTTAAAATGCTTTTAATTGTGATGCACAGTGGAATTTTCAGCATTTCTAATTACATTTCTAATTGTAATTGTTCTGCTTAATATTTCAATCAGGATCCTTTGGTGAATTATTTGAGGAACATAAAAGTTAAAAGAAAATATATTTGAAATAGAAATTGCTTGTAAAACTTATAAATGCCTCTCACTGTAGAACAATCTAAATCTTTCTTTACTAATAACACTAATAACATATGGACACATATATTATATTATTTATTTGATTAAGTTTGACCACTGTACAACGCACATACAGTATAGACAATAAACACCCATAGTTTATTAATGATTACAAGTCTCACAATCTCATTCACATACATAAACCACATACATACATTATACTATTATGCCATTTATTGCAACTCAAACACAGAAAATTAATGTGGTGCAAATACAGTCACCTAAAATATAGGTCGTCTGAATCAGGAATGCACATTAAAGCTATAAGAGAATCACTGAACACACACACACACACACAAAGCGATTTCTGCTGATTTTGAGAAACCATGAAGAATGAAGCTGCAAGACTGATGAGCAGTGATGTTGTTTGGGAATATCCTGACACTGTGAGTACCAGTTTCCAAACAAGAAAATGGGCTCCTCTCGACATGATTGCCAAGCTGTTTTGGGACAGAGCTGTAGAGGATGCTATGATTTGATTTATTATCTGGACGGCCGGTTGCTAAGGCCATCATTACTGCAATCACATCCAAACTTCTGTTTGCATTCTGATAAAGCTTTTGTCTGAGTTTTACAACATAGGAGATTTACAGTAACGCTTTACTGGGACAAGCCTTATATATATATATATATATATATATATATATATATATATATATATATATATATATATATATATATATATCATAGTTCCTCTATTTAATGTGTTTATACGTTTATGTTTTTATTATTTTTATTTTATATTTTATCTATTTTTATCATTTTAATGCAATTTTTTTCCAGTTTGTTTTTAAAAAGTTTTCCATACCAGTTTGGAATGATATAAGCGTGAGTACATGACGACAGAATTTAGGCTGAACGGTTTTATTTAAGCTGATAAACTATCAGTTTTACTTTGCCTGCAAGACAAGTATGTGGAAAAGTTTGATGGTTTAGATTCCACTCCCTCTGCAGGCTGATGTGTCTCAGGTGTAGGCATCATTTAATTTATTAATTTGCTTCGTGACAACAACTGCTCCAAGGAAAGTGAAACTTCTACCCAGTTAATCATAGATTACACTATCTGGGGCATTCTGAAAGTGAAACACACCGTTGCCCCAGTAGCAAGTAATCACAGTGTAGCGCCGGCTCATTTCACATGCACGGACGCTCTTTAATAAAATATCCATGGGCTCCCGCCCAAGTCCAGAAATGTAATATGGAGTTAATGACATACGCCACAGTGACACACACACACACCAGTGGCATGCGATCATCTTGTGAAATGAGGAGGCAAAGTCTCCTCTGTAGGGTTTTTCAGTCCTATGTAAATTAAGTTAAAGACTTGGAAAATGGAAAACCATTTACCTTACATTATTAACTAGTACATATAATATACTAAAAGTCCAACCAAACAAAGTTTTTAAAGAAAAGTTTCTGATGTGCAAGTTTTTGTTGCATTTTCGTTTGTTACAACTGTCACACATTTGGACTCTTTTGTTGTTGTTCTCATGTTCCATGTGCTCTGTGTGACCTACTTAGTTGATTGTCTTATTGTCGTCAGGTGTGTCTAGTTAATTAGTCAATTACTGTGTGTATAAGAAGTTCCTGTTTGTTCAATGTCCATCGGCTGGTCTTCATCACATCACAGCTTATCCTTTGATGCATGTGGTTTCTGTGGGTCTTTCTGCATGCATGCTGATTTGCCCTTTTTGTGTAAGATTAAAAAGTCTAAATAAACACTAAAATCTTTATATAATGCATATATTCATTTAATGTTTAATAATTTTGTGGTGCACTTTTGTTATTTGCATTTTTTTATATGAATTAAAAAGAAAATTTAAATATGTAAATTTAGCTTTACTTATTTATTTTCATTTGAATTTTAAAAACTTTAGCAACTTGATTTGAACTTATTTTATTTCATTTAGTGGTATATAATGGGTGTTTTTAGTCCAGTGTCCAAGTATTTTCCAAGTTAAGTTTCACATTAAAGACAAGTAAACGGAAAGAAACACTATTTTATTTGAGTTGCTTATTAGCATGCATGTTACGAGAATATTATATAAAACTGTTACCTATTCTAAAGTATTACCAAAGATTTTTACTACATATATATTTTTTGTTATTACTTTCCATTACCTTTCCTGAATGTCATTTTTGAGCAGCGTTGCCTTCCCCGTCTCCTATCGGACAAAAGACTGCTATAACACACACACTTTCACGTATCAAAGAGACACACATACACACAACCCAACAAGGTCAAGCTGTGTCAGCATAGGGCTAATCCGAAGCCTAGCCTTTCAAAGATCTGCATGGATGATAACACTGCCAGCAAGAACCAGTGTCCAGCACAGCTCAGGAGGGGCAGAGAGAGACATTCTTGGCTTATAGCATTAGCATAACACTCTCTTTACTTATTCCTTTTGCACAAATTCGGTCCAGCAGAGCACCCATGCCGCTTTCCCCGTTACTGCGGCCAAGAGATCTGAGAGCCGCGGGAGGAAATGGAATTCAGGTGACATTCAGCAGGTGCTGATGACTCACAAACATTTGGGTTATCAGAGCCGCCACATCCCTGTTCGGTATCAGGAAGAGAAAGTTCGGTAATACAGTTATTCTCTCTGTACGGCTAATTACAGTGTGCAATGATGCTGTTGTTATCAAGGTATCTACTTTAACGTCAGCCGCTTAATTTAAAGTCTGAATAATTAACGCTTCTCATTTGGTGCCTTCTAACACTTAAGGCAACGTTTCATTCAGGTGCAAGGAGAAAGAGAAGGGGAGAGAGAAACTCCACATGGAGCATGTAGGTCACTCTAACCTTTCGTGAAGAACATTAGTTAAAATGTCAGGTTTGAAGCAGGTATAACCGCCTGCCTGAGCCCTGCACATACTACTAGTACATTACCAAAATAGCTGCAAAATAATGTTGAAACAATATGTAGGTCAAGTTTCCTCATCTTAAAGTAAAGCAGTGGCAGCGGGGATTATTCAGATGCTAAAAACTTCCATATGCAAACATTAAAACCTACAGTAATTAAATATTAAGGTTAGACGTTTTTCTGCACGTTCTTTTTCAGTTTCAAAACTTTTGGCCTTTATTCGGTCGGAACCCTTTGCTCCCCAGGGCTGCATTTATTTTAATAAAAATAATACTGTTAAATATTATTAGAATTTAAATGAATTTTTGTGCTGCTTAATACTGATCGCTGATACGTTTTTTTTTAAATAAACAGCATTTATTTTAAACTGAAGACTTTTGTTATTTGCAATTTTTCCTCCTTTGCTGCCAGAAAAAAATAAATAAATTCACTTAATTGGATTAGTGATAAATCTCCATCACATAAAGGATGGAATAATATGAATTATATAGGCAAATTATATGGTGAGATCCTTTTTGAGCCGATTCCTCTGGAGCAACTTATATCAAAAAACACACCAGTTTTATAAAGTCTGGACTCCATATCTGGATTATATTTGCCCTATTATACTACAAGGAATATTGTAATTGTGTAACTCTTTGGAAATTAAAATGTTCTGCTCTATTCATTTTTTCCCTTATCCCTTATATGGGGTAGACCCCAGCCTTTTGAATGGCAGTGTATATAGTGTAAATAACATCAGTGCCACAATAATTCTTTAAATGTACATATTATTTTAATGTCTTTCAAAAGCCAACTCTCTTCCAAATAGAATAAATGTTGTATATCATACGTTTCAAAGCAATTACAGTGATAAAACTTTCAACCTTCAAAAAAAGAGAGAAAATGATTATGTCATGACTCAATAGCAGTACAGTGACTCATTCACTGATAATGTGCAACTTGATTTCGTAAAAGAATCATTCAGAGAGAATCAACAAGCATAGATCTGGCTCAGTGATTTGTTCGTGAAATGGTCAGTGTTGTTGCTCTCGTCAATGCATCAATCTGACATAGAGTGGATTTAAAAGCTAAATACATTTTTTTTTCCCTTGTCAGTCCATAGATTCAATGCCACAAACCACTTAAACTTTCCAGTCACTAGCTCTTTCTCAGAAGCATTCATTGTTGCGCTCTGGGAACTTGTGAACGCCACTCTGCTTCCACTTCCTTTGTGCTTCAGAAACCGAACAGAAGTCAGCCAATCAGACTGCAACCTCCGACTACAGGCAGTTGTAGTTATTTTTGTGCGCAGGATGCATCAGGCGGTCTGTGAACAGTCTGTGGGTGTGCCGTCTGAGACTATAAGTCGGATAACTACCATACTCTCATCCCATCTCTCTAATGGGGGATTTCATTTTTTTAATCATGTACGGTTGCTTGCCTATGGAATTTTTTTTCTTTTATCCACTGCTTCCATTATGGGGCTCTCAAGCAGTACAGTAGAAAAGCTGTGCACTCCACAAAGCTGCCTAGGGACGAATACAGCCCTGGAAACGCTATGTTTTGCACAGGACTGTCAAGCTGGATGATCTTTATGCCGCAATAAAATATAAACAAGCGAATAATCAAGCAAACAAACATGCCACCTCGATTCAAGTTTTTTTAGAGATGCACATACCGCGCAAGAATAACCCGAGGATGGGACACACTCAGGATTTCGTCCAGTTCCAGTGAACACTGTTGCTTGAATTGTCAATTATCAAGTGGAAGCTACAGCAAACCACCCAGAAACCATCTAGAAAAGGTCATCTGTCAAAGCCCTCCAACCGAACGAGAAGGAGGTTTGTGAGAGATGCCACAGAGAGGCCAACAATCACTTTGAAGGAGCTAAAGAGTTCAGTAGCTGAGGAGGAAGTGAAGGTGCAGCCGTCAACCATATCAAGCACTCTGCATAGCACTGAGAGGGCGGAAACAAATGAAGCCATTCCTCCAAAAGAAATTAAACGCATGGAAGCATGTCTCAACTTTGACAGGATGCATAATAATGACCCTAATGCAACGTCTGAGAAAGTTTCGTTAGAAAAATATTCATGTTCGAGTTTGGATCGCAATAGTTCAATTGTGGCTTTCTTACATTTATATAATTTTGTTTTGATATTTTTTTGTGGCTGAAAATTCATTTGCATGCTGACAGTGTGCCGTCAGTTCATTTGTGTGAAAAAATACATTACGCAAAGGTTTTGCAGTTGTTTTTTTTTTGTGAGGAAGCAAATGTCTTGCGAGACATTAAAGCGAACATTAAAGCTCCACAAATGATACAAAACATAACGTCTATAAAAACTTTTGTATTTGACTACATTTACATTAATTCAAACGAAAAACGCTGTGAGTTTAGTTACTTAACAGTGACTTTTTCTTATGCATGCGATTTAGTATTGAAGCTGTTTTTGTTAATAAACCTTTGTGACTGTACATTTTTTTTCCCATTGACATTGCCAGGATTCCCCCGAGTCCTTGTGAACACACGTTCACAAGAGAGTAGTGTTCCAGCAGATGATAAAGTAACAAATGCAAAAGCACGGATGAGAATAAAACACCGGTCGCAAATTAGAAGTGCAAAATGAGGATTTATAAAGGAAAATGTCATATGATGTCAACATAAAACTGGTTTTCCTTTGTACAGCAAAGAGACTAGTATATTTCCACCCGAGCTCACGCTACATCCAACATCATCCACAGCAACTTTGCTATGTCATGAATGTAAATACAACAGTTAGAAGCTACAGACTGCGGTTTATAAAGTTTCAATATGGACATTTTTCCTACACAAACACATTACTTCACTTCATAAGGCCTTTCTTAAACCCACTTTTTATGATGGTTGGATGCAATTTCTGGGCTTCAAAATGTCCGCCTCCATTCACAAAGCTTGGAAAAGCTCCAAATTTATCTGAAAGAACATATAAAGTCATATAAACCTAAGATGGCTTAAGGGTGAAGAAAACATGAGATCCTTTTTGGGTGAACTATCCCTTTAAGACTAGCTTTACAGTCAACCAGTCATTCAGGCAAACCACAAGTCAGTTATATATATATATTTTTTCCCCGACCTTAAACTCATTAGATTTTGTCAAGAATATTTTCTAACATAACCCTATGCACAAGTCATTTTTTTAGTCAGTGTTTTGATTATAATTCAATAGAATGAGGGTTTGCAAAAATAAGACAATTGGTTTACGGTCCTTGTATTTTCAAAGGCTCTGTAAGTTATTCATGAGCAAAGCTCTATCTTATTTAGACACATGGTTGAGAAACTCAAGGATGCTTTGATTTTCTGTCACTTTAACTTGTTTACCTTCACGCCACTGTGACAACCATCTCCCACATGACAACACGATCAGTGGAGAATAATGAAGTGGAGTTTGGGGACACTGTTGGTTTGCTATTTTTGGACTAATCACCAAGGCTAAGCACGTGCACCCAAGCACCTGCATTGGTAAACAACCGGGATTAATTCAGGGATATTGTTTGAAGACTGTTCCCAGAAATCACTGAGGTCCTTTCAGAAACTCGGGTGCATATATATTAATTCATCTAAGAGTATGAAACCTACGTGACACAGATTAACGGAGACCCGAAGCACTTAAATGCACCGCCGCGCACAGAAAATAGCTATTCTGTGTCATTACATGCTTATTTTTATACTCGCTTTTCTCTGAAAGAATTAAGTTGATCTATGATTCAGGATAACCCATGCATAACAGCGCGGTTCAAAAGGAAATCAAAGCAAAGGGTCTACAGAAACATTCTGTAAACTAAACAGCGGATGACTAAAAGAGATCATTCACCGCAATCACTCAATTGTCATGAATGGAGGACTGCGGTCAGAAATTTCAAGCAAAAAGGTCACTCAGACCTGAAAGGAAGCTTTTATCAAGAAGAACCGCAGTAGCCCACAAATTCACAATCTTATATGAATCTCCATTACTGGGAATATATTTCATCATATTCATGACATATAATTTTGTTCCAGGCAATGTTCCCATAAATTACATGTTGTCTTTACTGTCCAGGCCATTTGTCTTCCCTGCATTTCTTACCTCTTGCCAATAAATTTCTCAGGAAAAAAATGTTTTCGCCAAAATGAAAATTGTGCCTAATAAAAGGCAGAATCCATTCTACTGTGCGATAAAACGCTTTATATTCATCAAAAACTGGATCGTTTTTGGCTCGGCAGCCATCTCTTTGCTCATTACAGTCTATTGCACTTATATGCGGGCGACCGCTGTTTCTCAACGTAATGCCTACGGTCGCTCATATATGTGCGAGGGACTGTTCATCATTCTGGCAGAAATGACAAAGCAGAATGGGCAACCATTAAGTAAACACTGGATTTGATGGTACAGAGCGGGCAGCAAATCTCCAAAATAAGCCTTATTGTGGGATCTGAAAAAGAAAAAAAAAAAAAAAAATCATCACAAACCCCATTTCTGCTTGTAAATAACTCATTTTAAATGGCCGGACAACACTTCGAAGATGATTTGGACTTCTGCTAAGCCTTGGCTTTAGAGACATTTCAAAGCGAAGACTGACAGCATTATGGATTCGTGGAAAGCTGTTTGCATAACTTACCGCAGGGATCAGGTGCTTAGTGAGTGGCTCTCCAATTAAAACAGAGCATGAAAACTCCCACGTACACACTCGGTCAGCTAAACTACACTTCGCTCAGCTGAGTTTTGCACTTGGAGCAAGATACAAACAGTATCAGCCTTCTGCAGTTAATTATTTTATTTTGTTAGGTACGGAATCGAAAAAAGACGATACGGCAATGAGGACAATTAAACTACAAATTAAAACGGCAACAAAAATATGATATTAACAAAGCACTTTTTTTTTGTTCAAGCCATATATATAATATACACACACACATATATATATACACATCATCATGACAAAATCATGATTAATCGCATCGGAATAATAAGTTTGTTTATATATTATATCTGAAATATATTTATACAAACAATATTAATACAGATAATGTGTAAATATGTAAAGATTTTCAAAATGTAAACGTATGTGTGTATATTTATATATACATAATTAATATACAGAGTACACAGTACACACTTATTTTGTATGCGATTAAATTAAGATCAATCATTTGAAAGCACTGATAAATATAGACAATAACAAGTGAGATTTTAAATATAATTTTGACAACTGAACTGAAATTTTAACTTCATAAATTTAGCATAAAAAAAATTCACTTAGAAATTTCACTGACAATTATTTCAAAAATACAGTAATAGTAGTAAAACATAACAACAAGATAATTGTATGTTATGACACTTTTTAATAGTGTAGATTTTTGAGTGAACAAATGAATCAGTCACTCACTTGTTTCATGCCTGAATGAATCAAAAGCGTTTTTTTTTTTTTATCAAATGATTCAGTGACTCTCATAAAGACAGTCGTTTGCTGCCAAGCTTTGGAGATTTAGCATCAAGCTTAAATTAAAGAATGAAAAATCATTTTTATTATAAAAAACGATGAATGACATAGCAATGTAAATCCTTTTAGTCACAACGACTAAATAAACAGCAAGAAAAAAAAAAACGAAATCACTGGCCCTCTGCATTTTATCTTGCAAAACAGAGACATATTTAAATAAACTTTGAAACAGTCCAGAGGCACATAGTGTCCTTATAATGGAGGTCATAACTGCGCATAACTGTACACGGTCTATGAAATTATTCGAAAAAGAATAAAGTCTAGCTATACTATGGATTGTGGTTTATCTGTGGGTACAAAGTAGCATGAAAAACACATTTTCGCTTCTGGCAAAGAAAAGCAGATAGCATGTCCACATAGCAAATTCTCTGAGGCCTGAAGCATCAAGAACTTTCTCAGCTTGAGAGAGAGGGAGAAAAAAAGGAAACTGAGATGTTCTGTGGGAAAGAAAGTGATAGAAGAGTGAAATAAAATTGCCCTGCGGAAAACAAAACCCCAAAAGTGTGTTCAATGGGCCATGCTAGGCTGACTCGGGCTGAGCTGGCCAGACTGGGTGCTGTTGCTTTAGCCCCAAAGCGCATGCTGTACTGTGCTTAGAGACGCTAGGCGGCAAAATGACTAGATACGAGCAAGACCCAGGAGACAGAGATATGATTAATGTGTGCCAAATGATTAGAAGAAACAGCGGCTGGGTAAATGGACCTATGGTACGTTCATTCAGAGGTGAACGTTTTCCATAAAAATTGAAAGAGTCTCTGAAGACTGGAACCAGACAACTTTGTTTTCGGGGGGTATCTCATTAAGTAAGACTTGGCCATTTCATCATCTCTTCTCTGAAATGTTTTCTGAGAATATGTGATATAGCACTCATATTAGGACAAACATGATAGGACTGCTAAATTGGGATATTGAAAGCTTGCAAAGTGGGGAACAATAATAAAATGAGAGACACAAAGTTCTTGGCTTGACTTAGCTTTTTATGCATTTTAAATTCAAAAGAGAATTTAGAATACACACACGCACACACACACACACACACACACACACACACACACAATTACAGACTCCAAAAAGAATACAATAAAAACTATTACTGGCATTAGTATAGCAATATAAATAAGAGCTTTTGTTTCTTTAAACAATTAATAATATTTTTATTTATTATTTAATAATTATAGATTATTATTAAATACTATTATTTATTCACTTGATAAGAGTCTTTATTATCGCTAGGTCAATAATCAAATGAATACATTTGTGAAGCTGATGTGACATTTACAGCAGTTGTATATTTTTTTTAAACATTTATTAATGAATTTCAAACATTTATAACAACCACTTTTCAAGCAGACAAATTTCCCTACACTCAAAGCAATATTTAAATATATTTAATTTAAAAGATTCAAAAATTTAAGTAAATCACAAAATGTCATTTAAGTGGTGTGAAAACAGATTTCTAAATTCTAATATTACAATAAGTATCAGCCGTTTGCTAAATATATTTTTAAAATATATTTTTGAAAAACATACTGAGATGTATAAAATCTATCTGTTTGTTTGTTTGTTTATATATACACATACATACACAAACACACACACACACACACACACACACACATACATATACACTTCATGAGTAGTTATGAACAACTAAAACTGATCAATGTATAACTTATTTTCAAGGGTTTTTTGATAACCAGTCATGATTTTTGAGTTTCCCATTGAATACTGATATGAATTTCAAAGTATTCCTCATATAAAGCTATTATATATCACTTCACTACTTTTTAATAACACTTTCATGATGGCGCTTTCTTGTCCTTTTGGAGTTTGACATCCTTAGTTCTTATTCACTTTCATTCTACAAAAAAAAAAAATAAAAAATGGCCAGGATATTCTTCAAAAAAATTAATCTTTTGAATTCCTACAAAAGAAAGAAAGGGCTTAAAAATGAGTAAATATTGACAGAATCTCTGGATGAACTCTTCCTTTATAACATGAAAAGGTGACGGGCCTGGGTCTAGCGCTCCGCACTCAGCTTCAGAAGTTGTGGAAGGCTAAAATCAAAGATGAAGAGCTCCGTTCAGATTCACCGAGTGCAATTTGACTTTTCAGTCTGATGACCTAGCTGCTAAATGGCAGCACTCGAACGACCTTGAGTAAAAGACTTTTGTCTGTCATCAGCAGGAGACTGCAAAGCTTCTCTCGCTCACGCCCTCTTGCTCCGTCGAGATTATTTAACATCCAGACAGCATTGAGTATAAAAACTGTATAAAACGCGTGCGAATAACTTTCGCGATGCAAACCGCACACAGCATACGGCTGAGGCTCGTTCAACACCATCAGTTACGTCACGCGCTTCCGTGAGACAGCTAATAGTAATGTTTGCTCCCGATCAAAACAAAAGTGTGTTTTGTAATTAAAAACAGCGGGGATCGATGATGTGAAATGCTGGAGTGAAGACTGAGGGGAGATTTATCTGCGAGAGAAATGGCACAATAGCGCAGCATTATTCACTCTGAATAACATTTGCCGCTTCTGCTGCTGTGGGGGGCAATTCATCAGCCCTAATGAGAGCCTCCAATTTGTCTTCCGCTCTTTGTTTGAATCAATTTGATGAAAGCTGGATAAACACTATTAGCGTGAACATGAAAACAGAGAACCCGTACGAATACGACACAGTAGCGTGAAACGTGCACTTTTAGAAATAAAAGGTACAAAAGCTGTGACCTGGGTGGGACACTTTTGTACCTGTTAGGTTCAGGTATGTACGCTTTAAGTGATACGTAACTTTAAAATACCAAAATGAACCCTTTAGGAGCAAACTTGTGCCTTTTGAAAAGTTACCACACCAGGGACTTTTTTTGTAATCTTTATTTCTGAGGGTGTGGAGACAGTATAGAAAAAAGATTGCTCAAAACCACTGCCAGATAATCATCATTCACATATCATAAAAAAATGTTGTACAGATTAGGTATAACACATAGCTGATAGAATCAACTTGGTCTTTTTTTCTAAGCATGTTATACGAAAAAAAATGCAGTTTTCTAAATCGAATTTAATCACTTTTTGTATGAAGTCCAAAAAAGTCTGAGAAAACCTCATTTAAAACTGGAACTGGAAACTATTTTATGGTTTTATTTTACATTCTGCATTTTCTCTAAGTCACTAATCAAATAAGTTTTAAAGTTTAAGATTTAAAGTTTAAGATTTTTAAAAGTTTTCACCTAATTATGAAGTAGTTAATATTCTATATAATTTTTTGGTTACTAAGCAAATAATTACATTTGTGACGAAGATGGGATATTCACAACAGTTTTAAAATGAATTAGGAAAATGAATTATTCTTAAAAATTTGAATGACTTAAATTAAAAAATGAAACAAAATTCTCAGTAATTGCTAGCAAATTTACCTGAAAATAAACAAAATGTGGGATTTAGAAATTTTATAAAATGTATTTTATAAAATTGCATTCTAAATTATTTTAATTGACTGATTAATGAAGTAAATTTATGACACTGATGTAATATTTATAGCGGTTTAAAATTTTTAAAACATTTCTTTTAATAATTAAACTTAAACGTAAATAAAAAATAAACCTTTATGCAAAGCCCCTTTTAAACATTTTTGCAAAATTGACTTTGAAACGGTTAAGCAGTATTCTACGTTATTTCTAGGTCACTAATTAATCAAGTAAATTTGTAATTATCTGACATCTACAGCAGTTTTTACATTTTTAAATAAATAATTACGAAAAAAAAAAAAAAAAAAACATGCAGGGTTTACTCAGAAATTGCTAGGAAGCATCCTTGAAAATAAACTCAATTTTTGAATTATAAACATTTGAAAACATTTTTAAACATTAGATATTCTGCATTATATTTAGGTCACTCATAAAATGTGTGACCTAAATATAAAATATATAAAATATAAATAAAAAAAAAACTAAATGTGTGACACTGCTGTAACCTTTACATTCAAATAATATTTTTAACTATAGGTTTTCATCAAATTGTCAAATTGCAAATTGGAAGCGGTTTGGCATGACACGACAAATCTTAACATGGAGTGAGACGACGCATACCTATCATATGGGCTTTACTGCTAGACACCTTCATTGTCCAAAACCTCATGTTAGGATGATCTCTGCCAAACATTAATCTCTGCCATTACTACGCAGCCTGTACATAGAGACAGATGACAAAACACAGTTCTCATATATGGGTCAAGTACTGGCTTGCAACAACAGCTTAAATAAGATTACAGTTCCGCTGGAAGTGTTGAGAGGAAAGGCCGTTTTAAGTTGACCGCTCCAGGGTAAGCCTGGTTGATTCTCTATGGATTCACAATGCATTATAAGGCTGTTTGTAAGTGTCCTAAACAGTGACTGTCTGGGACAACAAAGACGACATAAACAGATGACATGTGAAATTATCCAAGGTTAAAGAGATTTTGGACAGATTTTACATAGAAAGGGCCCCGTCTATACAATTCACTCTCTACTGGTCAGACAGAAATTAAACTGACAGATCATCCATCATACGAAGGCACTGTCCCTAAACATGGTGCAGTTTGATCTCTTGTAAAGCGCAAGAACAAATCATTATGTTTCTGCTGTGAGAATCAAGCATCATAAAACGACACGAAAAGTAACCAGCTTTAATATTCATCAATAATTTGTATCCCCCACTTAAAACAGTGATTTTTGCAAGTCTCACCAAAAAAAAGGCTTTTTGTGTTAAAAGAAATCAATGCTTCTATTCAGCAGCGATGCATTAAATTGGTCGAAAGGGGCAGATTTCTATTCTAAATGAATGCCGTTCTTTTTTACTTCCTGTACATCGGAACGTTTCGTAAATATAGAAAGCACAGCGGAGCTGTTTTTAGCATTGTCTTGAGCACCAAATCAGTTTATTGCCACCATTTTTCGCATTATGTGATGCAGAAGAAATTCAACTTTGCATCACAGGAAGAAATTAAATGTTAAAAAACACATTAAAACATTCTCAATTGTAATAACATTATTTACCGATATAACTTTTTTTATATTGAGTTTGTCTCTTACTTTTGCAATCGAATAAACGCAGCCCTACTGAGACTTCTTTCAAAAACATTATACCAATCCTAACCTTTGTAGTTGTATATTAATCCATATATAAATAAACATTGTTTATTAATTGCCCCCGTTACGTACAATCGCCTGTATTTCAAATATTTAACCCTGTTAACTATTTAGTTTACTCGTGGCTTAATTAAGATGAATAAAATAAACAGAAATGTACGACTCATTTAATATTGACCCTCTCTGCTTGTACGATTAAGCTTCACTGACCACTTATTTAAAAATGGGGGAAGGGGGTGCACTTTCATCCCTATTTCCTTCTATTTTTAATGGAAACTGATAAAAATGACTTCGTTAGCACTAGTAATTTTTGCCTTACAGGTCTCTCTGAGAATAAGGGGAGAGGGAAAACCAGAGGAACAGAGAGAGACATCAGAGGGAAACCCTAAGCTGATCCTGCTGTTCAAAACATGATACTTGCACTAAAAAAAAAAGACCGTGCCAGCACTGATGAGACAAGTAGTCCTTCCCTCTAAAGCAGTCTTCAAAGCAGCAGCTGCCCGTTTCATCAGCATAGTTTATCAGATGAACAGATTACGCTCAAAATGTTACAAATGGCTGATAAAGAGCAGTAATAGAGGCTTTTCAAATAGCGGTAAAAAATTTAAACACCAAATTTCTACTGTTTTTGCTTGGATGGTTGTCGCTAATGATTATGCAATATCTAAAGGTTCGGTTGCATTCGTACACAGATGCGTGTCGAATGGGAAAATGCCAAAGGAACAGAAGTCTGTGGGTTCAAAGGGCATTACGTCTACGTGAGAAGGTCAGTTAATGTCAGGTGCGCTGAACTGTAAATCCACATTACAGGGTTTTACACCGATTTCAAAGCAACTTAACTGACATGCTTCTACGCGTTTTTCTTTTTTTCCCCCCACATTCATTCTGTTTAATTAATTGCAAATGCGACCATGAAGATACCAGACATAATGGAAAAATAATGAGAGTGGTTTTATTTCCTCACAGTACTATTAGATAGTAATTCTATGCTCTGCATTCAGGAACAAACGCAGTAGATGTGGCATCACTGCGCAGGTCTCTTCAGCTGGGTTTCAATAAGATGCGACCACTGCTGTATTTACAGGCTAACGCACGTCTGATATACAGCTGGTAAGTTTATCTAACCAATAAAAATCAACACGCAATATGAAGCTGCACTTCAATAATGCATTTAGAGTGAGCTCACAGTATGGAAGCAATATCTGTGGAAATGCACTTTACCTCATATCCGATGTCTAGGGGTGAAAGCAAACCATTACGGTAAAAAACGCTCCTAAGACACTGTGTGCTGATTTGGAACTTTTAGTTATATTTCAGTTTATTGCTAAAAATCGTCATGACAAATTGTCTGTTTATTATCAATTATTTGTATTAATTATATGTACTGCATTAATGCAAAACAAAGATTTTTTGGGGGGAAATATTAAATAAACTTGTTTTTGTTCTTTTAAATTTACTTTGAAAAAATATAGAAATATATAGAAATTACCCATATACACAATGTATACATGTGTTATAAATACTGAACCAAGAGAGAAAAATATGTATGCATTTCAATTTTTTTTTATTTACGTTTTTTTATATATGCACATACTAAATAAAAATGAGTAGTGAGTTTATTTATTTATATATACTTTTTTCAAAGCACATTAAAAGAACAAAAAACAAGTTTATATTTGTATGTGTGTATATGTGTGTGTGTGTGTGTGTGTGTATATATATATATATATATATATATATATATATATATATATATATATATATATATATACACACATACACACACACACATACATACATACACACACACACATACACAAACTTCTTTGTTTTGATTGCTGTTTATAATGTGTAAAGCTGAAAGTAATATTGGATTGCACTGTATATTTCACTGCTAGGGCCAAAAAAAATTCATAAAAAATACATATTGCCCATTAAACTTCAATAAATAAACCGCAAACCCCTCATCAAACCTCTTACGCTGCTATAAAACTATAACCTGCACGTCACACATGTATGAATGTATTAATCTTTCCTGGTCGGATGAATTCACCTGCTGTATCACACAGCCCTGATGACCCACAGAACTGGCTCTATTCACAGCTGCAGAAACAGGAGGACAATAAACAGATGATGCTGCATCTGGAGACTTGACTAATGCGTCTTCTCATACATAGGCAAAGAAACTACTGAAGACAGCAGATTCTTGATTAACTTTTTAAAATGTAATAAAGCCTAATCTTCTTAGGCGTAAAAGCCCATTGCAACTTCGATAACAAAACATAGGCTATTTAAACGAATACCTAAATGATATTGCCCAAGGCAAACAGACTGTGGTAAAAACTACTTTTAAACAACCCACATTTGCTCAAAGCACAAGCAATAAGCCAAAGCATTTATTATCGTTATTGTTTAATAATTACGTACATGTTCAGATGGATTACGATTTAAGCCAGACTGAATAACAAGCATGTAAAATAAATATATAATATATATATATATATATATATATATATATATATATATATATATATATATATATATATATATATATATATATATATATACATATACAATATATAACTGGCCATTAAGGGAAAAAAAACTAAAAGTATCATGAGTTGGTCGTGCACGTTGGCTGCGTGTTCTTGGTCAAGCCCTATTAAATAAAGATGCCCTAAAAAGCCTGAGTCCAGCAGAGATGTACTGACTATACTCACCCCCAGTTTCTTACTCCGAATCCTCACATAGCCCTGCTTCACTATATCGTTGAAGTTTGAAGCCATCCTAACAGCCTCCCTGTCCTCGTCCCCGTCTCGGCTGAGAGTCCCCTCAGAAGTCAGTGCGACATTCGGTCCTCAAGCAGCCTCTACCTCAGAGCCAGAGCCAGTGCCGCCACCGCCGCTGCTGCTGCTGCTGCCGCTGCTCGGTTAACCGGCGAGAACCGCTCATTCCACCCGAGAGTGGGGAGACAGCGCGCGCGTCAGATGATTTAATTCAGCGAAGAGAGCAGCTTCCTGGAATGCACCATGAGAGGACTGTCGGAGGGGTGGACACGGACAGCTACTCGCTCTCTTAAAATGGAATAATAAAAAAAAAAGAAGAATTATTTATTTATTTGTTTGTTTGTGAATGAAAGATATTGTGGGTTTATGTTTTGGGGAACGTGTCGTTTCTTTTCACGCAGGCACACGAAATTTCCCTTCAGATGTGGACATCAACAATTAACAGCTGTATACCTTATCTGGAACTCATAATAATAGAATGTAGTAATATTTTAAAATAAAATAAAATAAGCTTCCTACCTACTGATGATTAGTATCTTCTTTGTAAAATTAATTTATGGCATTTAGACCTATAGGCTTCTAGTCTCTGTGTGTGTGTGTGTGTGTGTGTGTGTGTGTGTGTGTGTGTGTGTAGGAGCTGTTTGGTTTATATCCTGGTGAGGACTTAAACCTGAATACACACAAGACTCATGGGGGCTCGCGTCACAGCGGAGACCTAAACAGAGGTCACCATAGGTGCAAAAGCGTATAAATCATACAAAATGAGATTTGTTTGAAAAAGTAAAAGGCTAAATGTTTTCTGTAAGGGGTAGGTTTAGGTGTAGGGTTGGTGTAGGGTGATAGAAAATACAGTTTGTACAGTATAAAAAACATTATGCCTATGGAGAGTTCCTACAAGGATAGATGACCATACCATAATTGCTAAACCATAGGAGCCTGATAAAAATGCTACTTTTAGAAGAAAATTTCAAATGGCACTTGGCATCTTTCATATATACAGTGCATTCAGAAAGTATTCACATCCCCTTCACCTCTTTAGAATTTTGATGATACAATTGTCAGGTACACTCCGTACCTCATAATGACAAAGTGAAAACAGCATTTTAGAAATTTGTGTAATTTTATAAAATAAAAAAAACTGAAATATCACAGTTACATAATTATTCAAACTCTTGGCGACAACACTTAGCAACAATTTAGCTCTGGTGCCTCCCATTTCTCTTGATCATTTCTGAGATGTTTTTATCCACAATTGTACACCTTTGATAAATAAAATAGATTTGAAAAAAATGATCTGAAAAAGCAAGCTCCTCTCTATAAAGGTCTTACTGCTGACAATGCATATCAGAGCGGAAACCAAGCCACAAGGTCAAAGGAACTGCCTGCAGAGTTTAAAATCCAGGCACAGATCTGGGGAAGGCTACAAAAAACAATTCTGCTGCACTGAAGGTTCTCAAGACTTACATAATTCTCAAATGGAAGAAGTCTGGCACGACCAGGACTCTTCCAAGAGCTGGAGAAAGGACTGGTCAAAAACTTGTGGCATCATAAATATAAAGACTCAAGGCTGCTGCAAGTTTCTGCAAGTACTGAGTAAAGGGTCCTTTAATAAATGTGCAGACATGTCTAGAATTCTGTTTTCACTTTGCCATTATGAGGTAGGGAGTGTAGACTGATGAGGGAAAAAAAGAGTTGTGCTATAATGCTGTAACATAACATTTAAAATATATATATATATATACACTTGATTCCGATTATTTGGATGAGTGAGCGAATACTTTTGGAAATATAGTATGTGTATAAAACAGGTGTATAAAATCAAGCACCTAGGCATGCAGACTGTTTTTACAAATATTTGTGAAAGAATGGGTCGCTCTCAGGAGCTCAGTCAATTCCAGCGTGGAACTGTGATAGGATGCCATCTGTGCAACAAATCCAGTCGTGAAATTTTCTCGCTCCTCAATATTCCACAGTCAGCTGTATTATAAGAATTTGGAAGCGTTTGGAAACGACATGCCACGTAAACTGAGGGAGCAGGGTCAGCGGATGCTGAGGCGCATAGTGCGAAGAGGTCGCCAACTTTCTGCGGAGTCAATCGCTAAAGACCTCCAAACTTCATGTGGCTTTCAGATTAGCAGAAGAGCAGTGCGCAGAGAGCTTCACGGAATGGGTTTCCATGGCCGAGCAACTGCATCCAAGCCACGCACCACCAAGTGCAATGCAAAGCGTCGGCCCTGGACACTTTCTCTGGAGTGGCGAAACATGCTTCTCCATCTGGCAATCTGATGGACGAGTCTGGGTTTGGCGGTTACCAGGAGAACGGTACTTGTCTGACTGCACTGTGCCGAGTGTAAAGTTTGGTGAAGGGGGGATTATGGTGTGGGGTTGTTTTTCAAATCTGAATGTTTCAGCATACCAAGACATTTTGGACGACTCCATGCTCCCAACTTTGAGCGAACAGTTTGGAGCTGGCCCCTTCCTCTTCCAACTTGACTGCGCACCAGTGCACAAAGCAATGTCCATAAAGACATGGATGACTGGCCTGCACAGAGTCCTGACCTCAACCCAATAGAACACCTTTGGGTTGAATTAGAGCGGAGACTGAGAGCCAGGCCTTCTCGTCCAACAGAAGTATGTGACCTCACAAACACACTTCTGGAAGAATGGTCAAAAATTCCCATAAACACACTCCTAAACCTTGTGGACAGTCTTCCCATTAGAGTTGAAGCTGTAATAGCTGCAAAGGGTGGGCCGTCGCCATATTAAACCCTATGGATTAGGAATGGGATGTCACTTAAGTTCATATGCGAGTCAAGGTAAGGGAGTGAATACTTTTGGCAATATAGTGAGTATATATATATATTTGAATATTTAAATATTCAACAGCTGTATACCCTTACGTTTTGTACTACAGGAAAAAAGAAGTTATTGAAAAGTAATTTTGTAGTTAATTCATTCATTTAGCATGTTTCACAGATTTATATTCCCTCAAATGACAATCTTAAAACTAACGTCATGATAAATTCTTTATGCTTCTAAAAACAGCTGCAGTTATCAATTCCAACATGTTCCAAACACAGCAATCCTTAAGAAATCTGACAAGTTAACCCCCAAAAACATGACTCCTACTGCATTACATCTAACAGATACATGTGCCGTGATATCTCTAATCCGTAAGACTTCGTTTTCATTCATTAGCAAAATACAGTTTTGCTTTCATATGAGAATTATCCATCTACAATAAAAGGGTGCTGATAACTAGTGGATGGGAGATTTGTTTTGTTGATTGGATCCTTGGGATTAGAAGATCAAAGCAGATCAAAAGCAAATGAGGAAAAAAAAAGAAAAAAGAGGTCTGGGATGTTATATTCGTACACTAGATGTAGAGCGTGCTGTAGCTCTACTGACACAAATGCTGAAACTGCCTGCAAAAGCCTCCTCCTCTAATCCTGCTTTATGGAGACGCCCTTTTGCCTGTGGAAAAATGCCAAAGCCCATTAGATACAGCTGATGACACAGTTACACGTGTGAGACGCTTTTCTGCATCTCTCATGACAATGAAAGATGTTATATGGATGAAGATCACACACACAAAAAAAACTGATAGCAAATGGATCAGGCGTAAAATCCATACATAACTTGGTTTCAGTAAAGAATTACATATAAATATAAATATTTATTCGTTTGTCTTTCTCGTCATACATCAGTTCCACACCACAAGATGAAAAAAAGTATAAAAAAAAAGAAAGAAAGGAAGAAGAAGGTCATTGGGAACAACGGGTAATTTGAAAGCTGTCATTTCTCATTGGTTTATTTTGTTCTGAGGCACAACGTTATGCAGTTGTTACTCAATTATTTTTCCATTTCTCTTGGCTATGGAAATTACGTTAAAATACATTAAAACATTACATTAAAAAAAGTCAGGGAATATGTTGCAAATGTTTGTTATTCAGTCTTTATTAACACATTTTATGTTAGACAGATAAAAAATAAAATATTAAATATCAATGGGTTCAATGACATGACACTCATTCTTTACCTATTAAATTATAGAACGTAATTAAAATCATTAGGCATTCATAAAACATTCATAAAACATATTTTTCATGCATATACAATGACTTGAAAACCCCTTTTGATTAACCTTTTTTTTTTATATTTTTGTGGTCAGAAATGTCAAGGCGGGCATATTATATTACCTAAAATGTTTATATTATATATAAAACGTAAAAAACTTGAAAATAGAGAATAACCTTTAATGGATTGGATCCAAAATGAGAAAAATATGTTACTTTCTTCTTGATTGTTATACTGTTTTTATATTATTTATTTATTTATTTATTTATTTATTTTTATGATATTGATTGATTTCGATGTGGATATCAGAAATTAGCTGTATATTCTAGTTAAAAAGCTAACATAATAACAAACAAACAAAAATACATACATTATTGAGAATCAAAATATATGCTATGTGCATGGATCAGCATGTTTTTTAATGCATGAAACCAATGTGAATACAGATAGCAAATGAAAATACGCTATCTATAATTATATTAACTAAGCAACAATACCTTGCCATGTGTCAACTGCTGTCAGCTGAGGAAGGAGATGATTTTGCATTCATCTCTCACGACCAACAATCATCCTTTCCCGCAGCAGACATGCAACCTCAGATGAAGTACCTTTCACAGCAACTTTATTTGCAAGCTCTCCACTTACTGTAATGCATAAAAAATGAAATCTCCACTGTCCACCCTGAGGAGTCTGGTGTCATATTTATGATTTATTCATAACTGTTGAATAGGAAATGGTTTGAGGGCTTCTTTGACCTTCACTTTGAGGTAACAGACTTTAGCAGCCCGGCTGCCTTTGAAGTAATTTAGCTGTGCTGATGACAGAGGTAACTCGCCAATAAATGAAAGCTCTGCGAAACCTAACCCTCGATGCACGAGGAGTCTGAGAGCCGTCACTGAAGGTGGCAATAAAGGCTTCCACCGAAGATGGAACAAAGTCTTCCACTGGAATAAACATCACACATTTCATTGTGTAGTGTGTGAAGTGTGAACTCCAAACTATTAATCATAGCCTAGCTGTGCTATATTGGGATTTATTGTCAAAAAACGTGTGCCTTGTCACACTTTAACTGCTGTCTAACTGTCACACTCATTCACACATGCACACGGCTACACACTCTGCATGTGAAATGTCACAAGACTCAACGCCGCTGTATGTCTGATCACGGCTGATAACTCGGCTCAAAACAAATGCCTATTTTCATTCACAATCTAGGATTCTTTTCTTGTTTATTTCTTTATCTATATACGCAATTATTTAATTGAAAATATACAGACTAATATATCGTGTTAAAGCGCCCCTATTATGGGTTATGAAAGGGTCGTATGTTGGTTTTGGGAGTCCCAAGCAACAGTTTGACACGCATGCATTTCACCTTATTTGTTCAACGACTCCCAAAAGATTCGTTCAACGATTTATTTTTCCAAACCCCTCCTTTTCGTGATTGGTCAATTCGTTTAAAGCAGCGATTGAGAGCTTTTAACGCTCCAAAAGCAGCACCTAGTGGATGAATTGGCATTTTCATTCAAACCAACCTGTAAAAATCAACAAGGGGGCGTGCAACATGCTAATGTTTCATTCTGATGTCAACATGAAACAGCTTAGGACTCGTTTTGAAAACGACTCGTTTCAATGATTCAAAGCCGACTCTTTCTTTTGAGAGGAAATAACTTTCCTTTGCACATGGTCCAATTTCAGATTAAAAAAATTGCAGGATGTTTTCATTCACTTAAATCCTATAAATAAAGGTCATTTTCAAAAATCCATAATTGGCGCACATTTTTTTTACAATATAGGCTGTTGATTTGCCCATTTGATATAAAAATATATGACACGCATCTCGTAACTGATGTCATTTTTTAATAATACAGACACATAAATCTGGTTACGTGCGTGTACAGATATGATCAGATACTGTACTTCACAATTATAGCTATGATAACACGTTTGAGCAATAAATGTGGCCTATAAAATTATGTGGACAATCGTTTTTTATCTACAGCGGTGACCAATATTGTTGGGTTTTTTTAAGAGGTTTCAGTTGTTTTTGTTGAATTGGCCATAAAGCGAACTATTGCCCGAACTACCTGTGACTGAAGGAATCTGCTGGAACACTGAAAATGATGTACTCCTCAAAGTCCGGACCACAATCCCATCAAGCAAATTTGGGGTGAGTTGTAAAATTAACTGGACAGATCTATTGCACATTCAAAGGATAGTGGATAAAACCAGTAAGACCCGCTTCATCTGATATTTGTTGTGCTTAGAGCAACTATCTGTTTCATCAACATTATGAAATTAAATCATGTTTTGGAGGCAAAAAAATAAATAAATAAAAAGATCATATTTTCAGGGTCTGTTAGCTTTTCTAACAATTTTGTCATATGTTCATATATTTATGTTTATTTATATTTGATGGGCTATATTTATATTAAAAATATCTTGTTTTCCACCCACCACGTTGTCATGTCCCTAACAAGTATTTTTCCAAATATTTTCATAGTCTATATGTGTCATCCTCATGATAGAGGATCAATAATATATTGAGTGTTTCAGTGTAGTGCATATTTTTCTTTATCGCCATTTATTGTTATATGTATCAGTAGCCATACACAATATTGCATTTACATACTGAAAAATATAAACCAACCAAAACCATTCCCTATATAAGAAAATGTACATAATATGGTAATATGGAACAATTCTATTTTTTAGTATATTCCCATTTATTTCTTTATTTCGTTATTTAGAATATGGATACCATTAGATGTCTTTCTTTAATATAATTGCTACATTAGTTGGTCAGACATTCTTAAATCAAAACATCATAAATAATAGAAGAAGAAAAAAACAACCTTTGCTTGTTGTCTTTTAGAAACATGACAGAGATGACAAACACCTGCACTGTCAGCTGTCACGGCAGCTACTGTCCATTAGATGGCAATGTTACATTTGATGCGCGTAAGAAACCCGAGGGTCCAGGTAGTGCGTGTCACTGCTTGTCACGTGGTCATTGAGCTGCGCTCGCGCCAGCATGCCGGTCCTTCGCTTCAATCGATTTATGCCTGAGTGAATTTCATATATAACTTGGACGCTAACTTTATATACACAAATGGTGACTGGCACGGAATTCTCAAATATAGGCCAATTTCAAAAGATCGTTTGCTTTTTTTTTTTTTTCGCGAACCGTTTTTTCCTGACGCTAGGCCAGCCTGAAACTAAAACAAAGACTTACATGCGCACTAAGCCTCGTTCATGTTATTCTTACAAAATTATTCTGAATGAGACGATCGCCGAAAGTTAAATAAATTGCATAAAACACGACTTTTTTTGTACGTTGTCGCCTGTCTTGATTCTCTCACGTTCTCACCGGTGAGCGTGCGCACATAGACATCGGCCTTACAACAATTAACCATCGTTTTATTACAGTAAAAATACATTTATTATAGTAAAAATACATAGTAACCATGTGTTTTTGGTGTATTAATTATCACTACTATTTTCACTACACATCACATGGTTAAATTATGGTTAGTGTAGCAAAACCATGGTTATTGTAGTCACCATGGTTTAACTGTAATGAAACTGTGGTAAATTTTTCATTGCTAATGTATTTTATTGTTGTTGTTTATTAAAAAAAGTTGCGTAATTTAGTTAGCTTAATCTGTGTGTGTGGGTTTTTTTTTTTTTTTTTTTGCTTTTACATTTTACAGTAAATGTAAAGCAGGCTACATTTTATGCAAACGTCTTGATTCAGGATTTCCGTGTAAAAACGCGGGAATACTCATGCATGCACGAAATCCAGCGAAACAATGAATACGTCTGTTCTCCTCGCGCGGAATCGTTTGACCTCGAAACACAAATCCAAACTCTATAAAGACAACTCCACGCAGGAAGCAGTGAAATTGAGCGTTCGGAGAATACAGCACAGAGCGCCATGTCATTTCAATAAAACAGCCCTCTCCAGGGACTCGATTTGTTTGCTTTCTTGAGGTCATACATATTTATATACAATTAACAATGCTCTGCCTAATGAATCGTTTGAAGATCGGAATCAATTACGAATTAAAATAGCAAAACCTGGTCATCGAAACGACATGAGGGTATTACCGCTGCAACGCCTGTGCTGATTATAAAAATGGTCGTGTTCTCAGTTCTGGCGTCGGACGTCATCGCAGGCAAACGTTTGCAGGTGGTGTGAACCGCTAGATCTCGCTGGCTTTTTCTGCTGCTCTTTGTTGAGGCTGCTGTTGGGCCTGCGGAGAGTTCGGTCATTTTTTCATTTTTCATCGCTTGTCTGCATCTTCTCTGCTCCCCTCGAACTTAGCAAACAATCACTGTGCATCAGCCAAGGACGGGGCACTCGTGACGTCAAATATGTTATACGTTTGATTAGTTATTCTCTCAATGGCTGGATGGTTCATTCTCAGTGCTGAGGAACAAAGCGGTTGAATTCATGACTTACGTAACTTGCCAGACAGCGAGTGGTTGATTACTCATATTTTGACTTCAGATCTTTGGTTTGTTTAGACCAGAGGTTATCTGGACTTCTCTTCAGAGGGTATATTTTAAAATGAAACTGCAGTCATGATGTACGAAACTGAGACTGTTAAATGAAACTATGAAACTCTTTTAATATATTACGGTTTGCTGAAAGGATGGCTGTCGCAACTGCAAGGTTTCAGCGATCATTGACTTTTTTTAAGTTTTACTTTAAAAGTAAATTGAACGGTTTTTCGTTTCTTGTTGAACGCTTCAATCCTCATTCATTTTTCTAAAACCCCAGTGAAGGGTAGGTTTAGGGGCGGGGTTAAGTGTAGGTCATTCGTACAAATCCATACGAACTGGCAACTCGTAATAAACGTACGATTTTGCAAAAAGTTAATATTTGCAATATGTGTGCACAAGGTATTTATACATTGTATCTAATTTGCAATGTGTTCTTTGGGTAACATTTAATGGAAACAAAAAGAAGTGTAATAATTGAAGTAATAACTTTTTCTTAACAATTTCTTAAGAACATCTCGACAGCTCCTTTATTTCATAGGGAACTTTATATATAGTTTTGTTTCCTATTAACTCGTTTCTTCACAAAATGCCTAATGAACCCAGTGTCTTCTTTCGTGACATATTCTGATTTGTAACCTTTTCCCAAGATGTTTATTTATGACAAGCAATTTAATAATTGCTCGGATTGGGATTTAATGTCTATAGAAAGCGCATGAAATGTAAGTAAAGTGTCTACTTTTAAGGTTTTAAATAGGTTTTTGGAGAATAAAATAATGTTACAGGGTCATTCACAATATTTATGTAAAAATTCAAACAACATGCTTATTCTGACCTGTACATATTCAAATATATACAAGTCATATTACATTTTATGTTTAAAAAAAAAAAAAATAAATCAGGGGAATATGTGTGATATTTAGCTCAGAAAAATTTATTTAAACAGAAATCCTTTACAGGTTTTGTGTAAAAACAACACTTTTAAGCATTATTACACGTATTGGTTTTACGGTTAAATCCTTTTTTCGTCTTTGACCCATGAATATACCAAAGATTAAATACTCTGCATATTAATTCATTTCTATAACTGATTAATTGTTTTCATGCACGCAACAAGCGTTGATTGTGAGATTTGATTAAATGGTGTTTATCCAGAATTGCATAATTGCTTTATAAGTTATCCAGCGAAATTAACTGATTAATAAGCAACTGATGCTGATTTCAGACCAGATTTCGTTTCACAAGCTGTCACCCACCGCAAGCGGGCCATACACAGTCGTTCATGGGATCAGTTTATCGGCTCACTCATTTAATCCGACAGGTTTAATATAAAACAGGTGAAGTTTGTGGAGCTCTGAATCTTGGCTGGCTTTGGCAGAAACACGTGTGGCCGCTGCTGCCATTTCATCAAGACAAAGCGACTCTTTTACCTCCCCGCGGGTACTGACAACGGCTCGTGTGTGAACATGGAAAAAGAAGCGAAATGAAATCCATTTTATAAACAGAGAAAGGTCAGTGGTGACGTGGATGAGAAGCACAACCCCTAGTACTCACGACAGTCTGTAACCTTAACTGTGTCCTTTATGCTGCCGTAACGGATGTCAACAGTGAAAACTGATACGATTCGATATCTTAGAATATACATATAAGGTAATCAGGTTTATAATATTAGATAAATTGGAAAATATTTGATAAATTAGGGAAGTTGCTTTTGGCAAGTAACTAGCTGAAATAAAGTACTAAAATTACTGAAACTAGAACTAATTAAATGTGAAAAGAAAATGTTTTATATTTAGTGCAGTCAAAATATTAATTTCATTTAGTTTTAAATAAATGTTTTGTTCACATAATACATTTGTGTACTGTGAAATCATTTTATAAACATTTTTCTTAAATGTACGTACATGCATGTAACTACATATACATAGTAATATATATAAATATACACAGTACACAAACATTATGTGAACTATTTTTTTATTTTTAATGAAATTAATCATTTGACAACACTAATTATAATATTATATATTTCTGATACATAGATGTATCCATGCTTGATATATATATATATATATATATATATATATATATATATATATATATATATATATATATATATATATGTCTTGTTAATACTGGTATATAATAAGAAAATACGCAAAAATTATAATAATAATAATAAAAAGACATTCAAGAAAATGAGCAATATTTGTTTGTAATAATATACATGGAATGTTTGATATAAAACACTATAAAATAATAATAAACTAATATGTGTGCGTGAATGCTTTTGTATACCATGCTCTAAAAAAATACATTCTTTAAAAATACTAAGTAAATAAACAAACAAACACATTAGGGTTTTCAGAAACCCAATACAGGCAAGAATGTGATGAATAAATTTACTTCACCAGATCCCATACTTTCTTCAAAAACTAATCTTTTGGATTCACTCGTCCTATTTGACCTAGATTCCGTCTCACAGGAATGTTAAAGTAGACAGCACTGTAATATCTGAGCCGTTTCCTGTATTTAAAGGTATTTCCCTATTTCACTAATGTGGTGTTGTTTCAGTAAAGTGAAAAGTACTCGCTCTCATTAAGGGAGACGTAACTTTTGAGTCCGGAGGATCGTAATAATAATCAGAACATACTCGAAAACTACACAATGCATCTCGCAAGACTTTAATCATAAATCTTTACTTAACTTTCAGTATTAATGCACAAATACTGGAGACGATCTCAGAAAGTATTGTATTAAGAAACGTTCAACATATGGTACACACCTGAAGCAAACTTTGTTATGGTTTTCCTGATGTCCAGTAAGAGAATGCAACATTTGTTTTTATTATAACTCAAATGAATGAATGTTTTTCTTGGACTTGTACTGATGGAGTTCTGGCATGTATGTATCGTACAATGAATGGCAGCAATTACACTTTTTTTTATAGGTGCACAAATTCTTGTTTATATGAAGACTACAATAGCGATCTTGTTATTTTAACCGGTTATAGTATATTTGAGTAAAATGTCACCCAAAAGCTCTCCATGTCACGGAATAAATGTTTAAAGGAAAAGTTTCGCTCGGCACAAAATTACCGCATTACTGTGAAAGCAGCTTTATTTACTCAATACCGCTCGAGCACATGTTCCTGATCCGCCTGACATCTCATCTGCCGTAATGATTGTTCATTAATGTTCACATTGCTCTCATTTGTGCTGTTTTTCTGTGATTCTTCTGTGAAATTTGCCCAGGGAACAGACTTGTGATTTTTATATGAAAAATGGGAAGGTGGCTGTGCTTAGAGTGAGACATTATTAGTCCTGTTAATGTGTCAGAAGTAATAAATCAAATCGTTCGTTCACGCGCACAATTCAAAACGTGAGGAAACCAGCCCAGATATTAATTTAATATTATTTGAAATAACTGTTTGGTTTCTGTCTAAAGAACTCGAATCGCTCTAATTGTAAAGCTCATTCGGCGGAGCGAAAGAGTCTAAAAATCTCCTTCCACTCAAAATATATTCAATTTGTGCATTATATTTTTAGTGTTTCTCTTCTGATGCCAAGGAAAAGGTGGGCGTAGACAGGCAGACATTACTTCTGGTCACCATAATATTTCGATTCATCACCAGCAACCTTGCGGTTGCCAGACTGAACCCTTTTCAAAGGTTTAGGAAAACGCAGCATGTAAATAGAAAAAACGAATGAGTAAGATTGTTGAAGATGTTCCAAAGGAACGAAAGAGAAAAGTAGCATTTTCTTGCCAGGCTGTTAATATACATGCTGCTTTCAGTTTACTTCATCAAACAGCAGCTTAGAAAGTTATTAATGGTGACTGTTATTTTAAATGACTCGCAGAAAACATAAGTCTTAAGGTTTGTCTTTCATCATCCGCACAAACATCTTCAGTCTTCGATCTGCCACTGCCAACCGCTGCACGTGTCAATGGAAAGTTGAGGCAACTCCCAGCCTCATTTGTCCTGCATGCTGTCCAAAGACAGTCCTCTATGCCTTATTTAGTCAAATGGTACGTATGAACCGCTCACTGTTTCACACAACCTTCTGTTTAGGCTTATGTGACAAGTTTGAGTTTGGCGTGAGACAAAAAAAGATAGCATTCTTCTACAGAAGACGTTTTTTGAGAGAAAGTAAGTAAAGAACGCTTTTTTTTTGTTTTGTACAAATATATTTTTTTGTAGCTTCGCGTCTCAAGTGGACTATTTTAATGATGTCCTGACTGCCTTTCTGGGCCTTGAATGCGTCAGAGTCAGAAAGCCCTTGGATTTCATTTGTCTTCCGAAGAAGAATAAAGGTCTTATGGGTTGAGAACAAAACTATCTCTTTAATTCTTGGCATAGATTTGACAAGACGCTGAAAACTTTCTTCGAAGAATTTGGTTCATATTGACATGATAGCATCACGCAGATGCTGCAGATTTCATCCCATAGGTTTGCAAAGGTTCTCCATTGGGTTGAGATCTGCCGTGGAGTTCATTTGAATTTAGTGAACTCCTTGTCATGTTCAAGAAACCAGGCTAGAGCTTTGTGACGCGGCCTGTTCTTCGGGTTACTGTGGTCATGAACATGGTCAGAAACACGCTGTGGTGTTTAAACAATGCTCGGTTGGTACTAAGAGTCCCAAAAAGTGCAAAGAAAACAACCCCCACTTCATTCAACCATCGCCAGCCTAACCTGTTTATACAAATCAGGACCAGTCTATGCTTTCAAAATGTTTATGTCAAATTCTGATTTACCATGCAATGATTTGCCGTCAATTGATTAGCTCATTAGATATTTGCATTAAAAAGCAGTTGAACACATGGTAGTTGATTTTGATTTGCTTGTTCAGGTGCTCTGCAGATTTCTCTGTAGAATCATATTTTTTCACTCGGAATTAAACTCAATTATTTAAAAATTGGTTAAAATACTCCAGACTGACTGCTTAAACAAAATCATATATCACCGATTAACAATGTTATAGCTCCTTATGTACAAGTTATCTTTAAAACTCAATTCCTGCATAGAGCAGACAATTTAAGATTTTTACTTACAGAATCTGACTGTTGCAATTTATAGGCTTTTATTACATCACAGCTAACGATCTTGCTAATCAATTACAACCCAAATTCTGGAACTGTTGGGCCTTTTTTAAATATGAAATTAAAACGAAGATCACCTGAGCCGATATTTTATTCACAATAGAACAAAGAACATGTTTAAACAGAGAATTCTGTACACTTTTATCCACTAAATAAGCTCATTTCAAATGTGATGCCTGCTACAGGTCTCAATAAAGTTGGCACAGGGGCAACAAAGGGCTGAAAAAGCAAGACATTTTGAAAAGATTCATCTGGGAGAACAACTAGCAACTAATTTAGTTAACTGGCATCAGATGTGTAACATGATCTGTGACATGGCAGAGTTCCTCAGAAGTAAAGATGGAAAGGCTTGTGAAAAAGATTGTGGAATACAACAAAATTCCTCAACATCAAATTGCAAAGACTATGTAAATTTTATCATATACAGTGTATAACTTCATCAAAAGTTTCAGAGCAACTGGAGAAATCTCTGTGCGTGAGGGACAAGGCTGAAGACCTTTGTTGGATGCCCGTGGTCTTCGGGTCCTCAGATGACACTAAATCACTCATGAGCATGATTCTATCATTAATATTATAAACCACTGTCGTTGAACATGTGAACATGGTCCAGAAGTGCGTGTCGTGTCCAAGTAAAATGGACCAAATATATTATGTTTTCAAGCAACATATGCTTCCCTCCGGATGATATCAATTTCAAGGAAGGCCTTGCAAAACAACATGCTGAAGCCATTACAAGTAGTAGAAGATTCCATGTATAGAACTGTCCAGATCTTTCACCTACAGAAAACATTTGGCGCATAATTAAACAAAAAATATGCCAAAGATGACCACAAACTCTTTAGCAGCTGGAAACCTATACCAGGTAAGAATGGGACCAAATTCCAACACCAAAACTTCAGAAGCTCATAACCTTTACAAATAAAAAGAAAAGGAGATGCTACACCATGATAAGCACGCCCCCTTTCCCAACTATTTTAAGACCTGTGCATAAAATCGTCAAATTTGTTATGTTATCTGCAGTATGTGCTATTGTGAATAAAATATTAGCTCATGTGATTTGATATTCTTTCATTTTCATTTTAATAAAAAAAAAAATACAAAAAAAATCTCCAAATTTGCAGTATTCGGCATGTAAGTGGTCTTTGCACAATTCACGTAAAATTTTCTGCATTGTGTCAATCACATTTAAACACTGCCTCTGAAAATTCGGATCAGGTTAAGTTTTGTTTCCACATCTGTAGAAAGCATTTTGATAGGAAAGGATGACAAATATGAAAAAATGTAAAATGCGAGTCATTAACAGTTTTGGTCCATTTTTAGAAAATTACACGTAAACTTTAATTTTACTCTAATAGACATGTTATGAAACCCCCAAAAACAAAAGCTTAAAGACCAATTTCAATATAGCACCTTTTAAAAACCAGTTTGTTTGTCTTGACCCTATTAAGCACATTTTAATTGTTTCCTTAAGCCTTTAATGCATTAACTTATTTAACGCATTAACTATAAGCTAAATGGTGCAGTAGACATGCAAATATTTATAAATACATAAGAAAAGACCTTGTCGTACAACTGAGCTCCATCAGGTCCAACAGCCAGAATTATTCTGACATGCTCACAGTGTTGCTCTTTGTCTGTTCTCACTTAGCTGAAAAAGAGCAGGTGAGCATATACACTTTCTGTTTTTCATTTTCTTAAAGTGGGTATTTCCCTCTGTTTTTAAGATGTCGATTATGCTGTAAGAAAGCGGTGGTAAAACCAATATTTCCATGTCCTGCGTTATTGCTTTTTTGACTAATTTCTATCCAAAGGCACCAAACCCCAATAAACAGGCAAAGTTATTTATCAAGGTGTTGAAATCATGTCATTATATGTTAGTGGCACTTTATAATATAAACATATGTTAGTGTGGCAGTCGCCCCGCATTATGCTGTTTTGTTATGATGTCAGCGTGGCTCGCTGGTAATTACACTCAAGTTGTGTTTCTGGACTGCAGGCATCCATGTGGAACACAACCTGGATGGAGAGTGATGTTTTGGACATTAGCCATAAATCTTGCTTTCTATGGCACAGCAGACTGCAATTGTGGCAGGTCTAAAAACAAGACAGGCTGCATTGACAAAGTAGACTTCTAACTAATAAACAAGTTTTAACAGATGACTTTAGGAGTCTGAAACTGCAGGTGTTAAATATATTTACTAGCAGCTCCAGGTTTAGAAGTTATCTTATTTACCCATCCTTCTTACCCGAGAAGACGGTTCAATTTTTCTACTAAATTAGATCTACAGCATCTATCAGTCCGAATGAATGAAAGTAATGTGGACGCGTGCTGCTCAATAAAATGATTCGATAATCCATAAGGGAATTGTTTTAGCTGTTACGTTGAGGGTGAGAGAGCAGTAAACACTGAAAATTATTCCATCTGGTTTTCATTACAGACAGATGGCCTCAACAGTTTCTCTGGTCCGTGCATCGTGCCAGTCCAGGGTTTCCAAAAATGAATCCAGAATCAAAACAATACAATATATATATATATATATATATATATATATATATATATATATATATATATATATATATATATATATATATATATATATATTATCTGACATAGCTGCATTTAAAAATTGAACTGGAAGTTGTTCGGCCAGAGGAGAACTGGCCCCAACTGAGCTTGGTTTTTCCCAAGGTTTTTTCCTCCATTCTGTATGGATGGGGTTTTGGTTCCTTGCCGCTGTCGCCTATGGCTTGCTTAGTTGGGGACACTTAATTTTTTAGCGATTATCGTCGAATTGATTACAAAGACCGTCTCTGCATTTAATAACCAATTGTTCAATCTCGTCATTATACATCCCTATCATTGTATTCCCCTATTTTATACTGTTCAGTGCTTCGATACAATCTGTATTGTTAAAAGCCCTATATAAATAAAAGTGATTGACTGATATTCTGTTAAAAAAGTGTGAGACTCATTTAGACTGATTACTGAAGTTTATTGTAAAAATGTTTTTAAAAGTGAGGTAGAAAACACAATTATATACAGTCATATGCTTACATTAGACCATTACAAACATTGTTAAGTGCCCATCGCTATCTTTTTTGACACGCATGTCCGATTCAAAGAGTTATGACGTTTTCCCATTTAAAGGGGTAATTCACCCAAAAATGAAAATTGTCATAATTTACTGTCATTCTAAACCTGTATGAGTTTCTTTGTTAAACATAAAAGAAAATGCTGATAATCAGAAAGCCGACAGTCCCCATTTACTTCCAGCATGCTTCTTTTCACGCTATGGAAGTCAGTGGGGACCAAAAACAGTTTGGTTCTTCAAAATATCTTCTTTTGTGTTTAACTTTACAGTTTTGGAACGACACGAGGCAGGGTAAATGATCAAATTTTAATTTTTTGGTGAACTCTCCCTTCAAGCAGAAAAAGCTGTATGACTTTAAAAGCTGCTGTCATCTGAACGTTCTGAAACAAGTAGCAACATTTAAAAGCCATTAGATGAGTGCCCAGCTAAAACGTTTCAGAGATAAAAAAATTCCACAAGCGATGTATAGATAACACTTTCGTGCTAATGTTTTGAGGACATTACCAGATTAGTAATAAAAAATGTTCCAGTAACGTTACGTTTAAGAGAACCTTTCCACAGCCTCTGTTTCATTTTTGGTTGTGACCAAACCAGTTGAGATCCGTGGCATAGTTCAACCAAAAGTTCTGTCATCATTTACTCATCGTAAAAGTGAAAAAGGTGGGTAACCAGTCGATGTGAACTATTTCCATACTACAGAAATCAATGGCTGCCGTCAGCTGTTTGCTTACCCACTTTCTTCAAAATATCAAAAAGAACAAATTTCGCACAAGTCTGTAACAAATTCAGGTTGAGTAAATAATGACAAAATATTCACTATTCCTTTAAGGAATTACAAAAAGCACCTCAAATTTATTTGGACATAACATAAAAGCTAGCTTTTTTTTGTAACCTACGAAATCGTTAAATCATAATACAGTTGTTTTTCTGAGTCAGTACATAATTCCTATGCATACAGCACCTCATTAGAATTAATACTATAGACAAGCTATTCACAACAAGCTATTTACAGTGTTTAACGATGTAGACGTTTCATATTATGCTTGATTGGATGTTTTTAGATGTAATATCCTGCCCTGCAGGATTATACCCACATTATTAATTAACTTCAAAAACCGTATCAGCAGTCCTTTCTTGCCCTAAAGCAAAATACATATCAAAATAAATACATGATGAAAAAAGAAAACAAATCCGTAAATGAGCGAGGACTTCCTCAACATGTAATGAAACTAAAACGCTAAACAGTCTCTAAAATGTTCTTTACAACAATAACAGAAGATTAAAACTCCTTAAGTGCTTTTTTTCTCTGCAACAGAGACACCATATTCCCTGAATGATCCTCTAATTACATGCTTTTTAGGCGATACAATGGCTAATCAGCTTGATGCATTGGAAAGGGTCTCCATCTATAAAGCAAATACTTACTTTAGTCGACATTCATGTGAAAGAAAATACAGCACAGGCTGGTTAGAGCAGAAAAGGCCTCACAATGGTCACTATTACAGCCCGTGTCGATGAGTGACCACGATTTCAGCACACGCTCAAATAACTGCGAAAACCCTGAATGCCTTGCCTCCCGTGGGGTTCTGCAGGCTGCGGGAGAACACGGAAGTTAAATAAGCAATGTTTCCCGACCCTTAAAAACAATTGTGTCCGTAAGGACTGGTATTTGGTTGAAAAGCTTATTTAGTAGCGCTCTTAAACAATTCATCACGTCCAAAATAGCGTAATATATGCATGTGTACTGTTTATATACACAAACATATGATATATATTTTAAACATATTTACAAGTATATTATTACGTTTTATAGTATATTTAATATATAAACATTGCATATTTTTCTTAATTATATACGTGCAGGTGTTTGTATTTATATATGGGTCAAAGTGAATGGTGTAATATGTGTAATACGGCTTTAAATTAAAATGTTTTCTGTTTGAATTCATTGCCGTCTTGTTTTCGGTTTTCTGAGCTAAAAACAAATATCACACATTTTCCCTTGATCTACTGAGCTTGCCCACTAAAATATCATTCGGTGTAACAATCTTGTCAGGGATATTTACAACAAAAATCTATTTATGACATATTAAAAGACAAATTAGTTTCACCCCAAATACTAATTAGTTGTAGTTTTACATTTTCAGAATTTACCACTATCCTAGGCTTTGCCCATTTGTGATTTTTTTGACTCATTTAATACACAACATATAATATGCTTCCTAATTCTTTACGTATATCAATGAGTCAGAACATGCATGTTGTTTGATTTTTCACATGGAAATTGTGTTTAACTTAATAACAATTCAACCAAATCTTGCCATTTTATTGTCCAAAAGTAGACACTTTACTTACATTTAATGTTCTTTCTATAGACATTAAATCACTTCTGATTGAATGAATTTAGTGAATTTCTTTTGATGCATCTTAATGTCTTTGACCCATATACATTTACAGTACACGCTATGTACTACATATTATGTAAACAAAAACTTATATTGGATGCGATTAATCGTTCGTCAGCATTATTATTTAGTGCAAGTAGAAGTTGTGACTACCTGATGGGATTGCTATGTTCGCTTTAACTGTAGAACACGTTCATTCATTTGTAATTTTGCCTACCACACATTCGAAGTGACATGCTTGGAGTGGAAAGACTGGTACAGCTCTACCCTAATCAGCTTTGTTAATAAAGGCCTGTGATTTTACAAGCTTAAGGAGAAACAGGCCGCCTCGCACCAGCTCCACACAAGCCAGTTTGGGGACAAAACCTACCTTTCTGAGACCACGCCGTTCTGGTGCGAGGAAATGTACAGCTTCCTGTTGTCTGTGGGCATCACGTCAACGTAACCACCTGATTCGTTTCTTAAAACGCCGGCATGGACTGCAGATCTGCATATACTAGATTTCTGCAAAACAAATTTAAATTTAAAATTAGGTCTTTGGTGCTGCGGCAATCTTCTCGCTTTCAGTTTGAGTTTGAAAAATTAAAAGAAAGCTTACATCTGAATAAATTTTGGTGCCAATGACTCGGGAAAGGTGGGGATTTTCTTGCAGACAGTTTCGAGGACAGTAAATCCTTGAGGGAAGAAAAGACAGGTTGGAAAGATTTGCTTGAGAGTGTAATAATAGTAGGCTATTGGCAAGTTTTGTTTCAAAACAGATTAGATAAAAGAACATGGAGGTTCGGTTCATTACAGATCGAGTTTTACCTTGGACAGTGTCTTACAGGCTTCTGGTAAGGGCACAGCGCAGAAACTGTAGTCTCACATGTGATAGCTTTTACTGAAACAATAGAAAGATGATGAAATTATTAGGGGAGGTGCTGTATGCAACAATCTGGATCGATCTGGACCCTTGTGTTTTTGCACTGGTGTCGTGATTTTTTGTTGTTAGTTTTTATTTTGTAAAGATACTGTAACTGACTGACTGTACAATATCGTGCTTTTTTCCACAGCTACTTAGAAAATACATACAATACCTTTCGGTTTCTTCACTTGAACATCTTTAAAGGTGACTTTCTTAGTATTTAGGTTTTTTTGCACGCTCAGATTCCAGATTTTCAAATAATTCTCAACCAAATAATGTCCTATCCGAACAAATCATACATTAACGGAAAGCTTATTTATTCAGCTTTTCTCAAAATGGACCCTCACGACTGGTTTGGTGGTCCAGGGTCGCATTATATGTTTTCCACAAACAATATTAAGCAGCACATCTGTTTTCAACATTGATAATAATACCAATAATAATAAGAAACGCTTGTTCAAAATCGAATCAGCATTATTAGACTGATTTCTCATGGATCAAGTCACACTGAAGACTCGAGTATTATATAATATTCAGTTTATAAAATAATGAACTGCTAAATGACACAGCTGACCAATCAAAATGAAGTATTACTGAGTATCATGTAATATATTCTAAATGGTCATTTACCTGTAACTTTGGATACTGTGAAGGCATTGGCGCTCTGGTATTTCCTGCAACATTTTCATTATGTTAGATGGAGTTGTCTCTAATGCGCAAGAAAGGCAATCTTAAGCAGACTGCTTACCCAAGGGACTGAAGTCCATTTTTGTATGATTTGATGAAGAAGTCCTTTCTGCCCTGTCTTGTGACATCTATCCAACCTCCATCATTATCAATGACACCGTAATGAATGCCTGCCCGACAAATACTGGATTGCTGAAGGCGAAGATATAAATCAATGTGCGACTATATGTGATAAGATAAACTAAAAAAAGGAAAAATAAACTTCATGCCTGGCTTACCATGTCATAATACACCGTTCCAACCACTTTCGCCGTGCTGTCTAAACAACCAGCAGGACACTGCATTACCTATTACAGATGCAAAAATAATAACAGTAATAATTTAGAAAAATAATAGCAGAAACCTTAATATTGGAATTATTGTTATTATCATGAAAAAGACCTATGCGATGCATATGGCATGTTTTTAATCTCACCTATTGCATGTGGTGCCTTTACACTGGTCTCTTAGCTTTGTGTCACATGTCACAATCTGGGCTGCATAACAAAGCAGAAAAAAACAAAGGTGGTTCATTTATGTTTAGATATGCTGTATAATTTAGCAGCGCTGCAAAAATGCACAGCTCCGTTCCTGCAGTTTTGTAAAAGCAAGCCGTGGAATTCCAGCAGGAGCTCATGGTGGCCAACAGCAGGAGATCTCAGCTTTCAGTCCAAACCCGCTTTCAGCAAAGGAAGCAATTTAAAACCCACAAGTATTCATCGTCCCCAAAGCAAACATACTCAGCAGGGAGATCACCATTATGAGAACAAAAAAAAAAAACTCCTCGCTGCACAAAGCGACTTACAACATTAAATATACGTTTGAAAAAAAAAAAAAAAAAAAAAATCGACAGATCCATGATCCATGCCTGGTGAACATCAAAACAATCAGAGTAAAACAGTAATAAATTTGCATTTAAGCAATTTTTGGGTGCAGTCACGTTCAGAAAATGTATTTAGTTTTTTCGAGCAGAACTTTTGTTTCTGAAAGTGGTGCCCTGATGATGCTGAAAAGTATAACTGGAGAACCACAGCTTACACATCTGCTCTTTGCTCACAACTGCATTTGGGCGTCTGGTTGGACTTGGGGCCTGTAAACGGGGCCCGGGGCTGTGAGGGGCCTCTGGTTCTATAGAATTTCTTTCGTCTGTTTCCTCACGTGGGCTTTGTCTATTTGTTCCATCACCTGAAAGTGAAGCAGAGAAATGAGTAGTCTTACATTTTGCCTGGATGCTATTCTTCAAACAATCTAGAAATGATTCATTTAACCCTATATCTACGCATTACTATTCAAAAATTTGTCTCTTAAGCTCACCAAGGCTGCATTTATACGATCAAAAACACAGTGAAAACTGTCCTATTTTTGTCAAATGTCCCTGAAACAGTACTGAAAGGTAGTTTATGTGTGGACAATGTTGGCAGCTACTGCATTAAAAGTTTAGAACAAACCTTTATAACAGAGGTTTTCTCTGCACATTCCTCCATAGCTGGGTGGACAGGCAGAGCAAGGGGTGCCATGCTTGTATGGGGCATATCCCCACCAGTTACCCCTGTACAGGACGAAACACACATGAGGACAGACAGCACTGACAAGCTATCGTGACATAAATGCCAGAGAATGAGAGCAGTGTTTAATAATAAATGAAGAATAATGAATAAGTTACTCACTTTGGTGAGTAGTTGCACACAAGATAAACAGCCTTTGCCCAGATCTGGCCCCACACATTCATGTTGTAACACACATTGATCGCACAACCGATTCGACTACTAGTTGCCCAAACAAGCTGGAATCAGTAAGGAGGCAAAAGAGTTCATTAGTTATAACTGCCTAAAATAAATATCTTTAAATTGCCTTAACATAGTCTATTCAAATATTTTTGCATAGGTTTTTCCACCTTGTCCATACCCCAATCATTAAAAAGAACACACAACAAAAGAAAACAAGTAGTTATATCTACATGATTTAATTTATTTGTTGTTATAATTCAACCTTTCCCTGTTCATTTTGAAACAAAACTATAGTATTGTACACAAATTGGATAAGAGAATGTTTTAAAATAATCTTAAATGTTTAGTTTATCCCGAATTGAAAATTATTTCAATTTTTTATTTGCGCAAAAAAGTATTCTCGTACAGATGAAAAAAAAAGTTCAGCCACTGATGTCACATAGACTGTTTTACTGATGCATTTACTATGTTTTCTGACCTGGGAACAATTTAGTTGGGTTGCTATCTATGGAGGGTCAGACAGCAAAATTATCTTCATATGTGTTCCCAAAACAGGTTTTTATGGGTACGGAACGACATGAGAGTGAGTTATTAATGACAGAATTTAGATTTTTGTGTGAACTATCCCTCTAATGGCGTTTCTGTTAATATTTTTTTTTAGCTCAAATGAGAATCTGATTGGGACGTTGTCAGTTTTCCTACTCATTGTGTGAAAAAAGATACTTCACAAAGAATCTCCTTTTGTGTAAATTGTGTAAGTTTAAAATTTTAGCTTTTACTTTCAATTAGACTTTAATGTGGTGGATTGGTAACTTTAACTGTTTAGTAATAGAAATATTTTGTGTTCATTAACGGTTATTGCACAGCTAAAATTCTGAGGTCTTGAGACATCTTTAGTTTTAATATGCAACGTCATGATTTACAACCATTACAATTGCCCTCCAACATCTAAAATCAATATCAAAAAGGCACCCAGATATCGGCCCTCATGTTCACTGGCAGCAGACTGAAGCGCTTCAATACTCTGCTGTCTGGTGCTCTCCTGTTTAGACTCCAAGCCATTCAAAAAGGCTGCAGCTGAAGTGCTGACAACCAGAACGAGAGCACATATTACACTGGTATTAAAATTCCTTCCCTGACAACCCATACATTTCAGAATTGTTTTCAGATCTGTCAAATGCATAAATGGGTGTGCACCTAAATACACATGTGATGTGCTTATGAGGTATGCTATTACTGTATACCTACCTGAGTATAGTGGGTACAGACTGGACCGCTGCACCTAAAAGGGCAGTGAGGGTTACATTCCTGGGGGTACGGGAATGAGTAGTCTTTGACCTCGTCATACCAAGCTTGTACATGAGAAGTAGGTGGACGGTACCTGGGGTAAATATTACAAAAAGCATAATTAATAGCCTAAATTTAACGCACTGGACTAAAGCAATTAAAGTCAGTTGATTTTTTTTATTTAAAGCTTTTTATATTTTAATGTATTTTAAGTCCAGTCTCTAGTGTCACATTCTTTAGAAATCAAATATATAATTCAATTATTATTATCAGTAATGAAAACAGTTGTGCTACTTAATATTTCTGTGGAGACATTGCATGATACTTTTTAAAATGATGCATCATTAATGATTAGAAAGTTCAAAAGAACTGCTTTTAAACTATGTTGACGTGTTTACTTTTGCTTCTGAAATATTTAACCTCTCCTAAATAAAATGAATAATTTCTTTCCGAAACTTCTGAACAGTCGTTTAGCAGCCCTCTTAGTTTTTGTGTTATGTAAAGTATAATAGATTACATCAATACAATAGTCCAACATGGTCAAATAAAATAAAATGAGAACATACTTACAAAACTAGATATCTAATTAAACTTCTAGAAAGTGTATCAAATCCTTGATAGAAAATCCCTCAAGCGCTAGTATCTTTTAAAGATCTGTTGACACCAACTTCAAATATTCTTCAAAACAGCCCACTGTAACAGCGTGGTACCTTTGACTTCATTTCTAGGTGGACTTAAAAAAAAAAAAAAAAAAAGTGTGCCCTTACCGACTAAAGCTGTAAACCCAGCCAACCGGATTACAGTTTGCCAGATCTAAAAATAAGTCTCTAGTTTTATATGCAATAAGCATCAAGCGGTCAGTGAACAGCATGTATGCGGTCTATCTAGTGTGCAATCTGATATTGAGACTGATGTTAATACGGCATTTCACTAGATTAATTTAAATACATGTTGGACCCATTTAGGGACCCCAAACTTTTGAACATTAATAAAACTAAATTCTAGCTGTATAGAAGGTCGACTCAATGACCAGTAGGCTCACTTTGCTATAAAACACCAAAGGACATTCAGACCTTCCCCAGTGCACTCCCAGGTTCTGACCAATCTGAGGCAGCAGGCCAGCCGGGCCATGTTCCCACAGGCAGGTCTCGGCCCATTCCTGAGCACTCCGCTCCAGTTCTGTGTCCCACACCTAAAAGAAACACAGAGACATGGCTGAGATTCAGATGGAAACGGGTGGAAGGTAGAGCGCTACAGAAACAAAGCCGTTTAGTCCCCAATCTATGTGTAGTTAAGGTTACGACCTGTTTATAATGCGGTTAACAGGAAAAGGATTTAGTCCTGTGAAAGTCAATGGATGTTGTACTTAGTAATAATAGTAGGACAGTTTCTGCAAATTCTTCGATGCAATGTGGCCTCGTAGGCTGGAGAGTGAACCGGGTTTCTTTCTAGTTTATTTCTCTTTTGCCTGGATTTAAACGGCAAAGTGATACAATAATGTTCTCCATATGTTTCTGTATCTGTCTTCTGTAGCTCCCTCTTTGGTCACAAGCTACATTTACACGTGCGTTGTACTGACCCATATTTTAATGTTTAATAAAAACATCTCGTTATTCTGGAGAAGTAAAACAGCACTTTCACCTTGAATGGAAAGCATACAAAACTCAAGGTTGGAGAGAAACCTGAGCCAGAATTGTGGCGGGGGTGACGGGGGAGTTATCTGCCCTGTCACTGCCCATACATGTTACACTTTTTCCCTGGGAAGTCCCAAAGCACAGTCCGGCGGTAAACCTGCCCCAATAAGGTCCCTAAAATAGCTGAAACAATTGCCTGAGACATTAATCCTTGAAGTGAGCACCTGCCAACTCCGTGTCTGCTTGGTTTGCTAAGCCACCCATCAAAGTGGGCCTTTATAAAGGAATATTCCGCATTCAATACAAGTTGCTTAACGGCAGCATTTTAATTCATCCCTCACTTTCTTAACAAGAGAAATAGACTACAATGGAAGTGAATGGGTCGTTTTTGAAGGATATTAACTTAATTAATTTTATAAAATTGTGCATCATTCTAGTGCATCATATATAGAGTACTTAAATCTGAAAATAACGTTTTTACGTTAATGTTTTCACTAAAATCCACATTATTAACATCTATATTACTGAAACGTATTGAGTATTTATACACTGGCTTCATTCACTTCTATTTTAACGGCCTCAATGTAACCCAGGATGGTATTTCTTTTATGTAACGATCAACTAAAACAATCAATAATAACCTAGTGAAAAATAAATATAATAAATGCATTTTAATAAATTTATTTCATTTCAAATTTATTTTCATTTACCCACACGCATATACATATATAACTTCTAAACTGGTTTACCTAAAGTATGCTAAATTGAAACAAAACAACTAGTTTTGTACTCAATGCTCTTGAATAATTGTGCTGAAGCAGTGCAACTGAAAATATACTGAAGTATAAATGAGCGCGCTAAAGTAGAACTATTGCAATTCTGCTTTGATTTATAAAATATATAAATGTTTTGCAGCTAATGACCATTATTTTTCAAGTGTCACACAATCCTCAATAATAGTGACATTAAAAGTAGTGCATTGACAAATAGTACTCCAAATAAAGCGTAGTTATATTTTTCATATCAGTAAGTCTCGAGCAACGTGTCTGTAAATACGTCTGTGTATAATAGATTTGAACTATACTATAAAAAAATGACTAGAGTTTTAAAAGCTTTAGGTATTAGGGTGTACTAAATCATGCATACAACAAAAATCAAACACCCCTCAACCACAGACCGTTTAGTGGTCAAAATCCAAAAGTGAACATCAGTTAGGGTTGAGGTACAGATTTGCGCATTTCTACCAATAAATGCAAAACCTGTGCCTTTAAAAAGGGTAAAATGATTCTGTTTGCACAGCCTTCTCGGCAGGGGAGGCCCCCAAGAATCCGACCGCACTTAGACAGGCCCGGTAAAGGAAAACACGTCCCTTCTGTGCAGACACTCGCACTCTTTCACACGCCATTGTTTACTTCATTTGACACCTCATCAGCCGCACGTTTGTTGGTCATCTGGTCACATTCCAAGAAAGTGAAAAATTTCCAACGTCCCTCAGGAGCTCTTTTTTTCGAGAGGGGGAACGTATTAAACGAGAAACGTAGAGTCATTGCAGCTGCTACGCAGGGTGCGTGCGCCTGTTGAAACGGGGGGGACTGTTGATTGCTGGATTCCGGAATTCTGCTGTTTTGCCTAGAATTCCAAATCCGGAATTATTTGAGGCTGCAGAGGGCCGGAGCTGCGCATCATCACATTCCATGTCTCCAAATCCATCACACCATTCCTATTACTCTCACTCTGCTGAGCTGCCCGAACTCCACTCCTGACACCCGGTTAACAATCCCTGCAAGGCATCTCTCAAACCACCACCAGTCTTTCTGAAAAGCTGAAATATAAATAGGTCTTAGTGTTCAACAGGTCCATGCACCGCGTATTTTTTTCTTCTGTTCAAAGAGCGTAAATTGTAGTGGTCTCGTGGTGCTTGTTTGTTTAGTGTGCAAAGGAGCCTGGCTTCAAATTCTATTTTTATTTTAGCTTGAAGCAAATAGCTACCAAGAAAACGTTTGGAATTATTTATTTGTTATTACAGAAGAGTGCGCTCCACGGCGGCATTCATTTGATAGATACAGTAAAAACTGCTGAATTGTGAAATAATACGATTGAAATAAAATTACTTTTTATTTTAATCTATTAAAAATGTCATTTATTCCTGTGATGGTAAAGCTGAATCCAGTATTCAGTGTCATACATGTCAGAAATCATTATAATATGTTGGTTAGGTGCTCTAGAAAACATTTGTTATTATTATAAATATATAAAAATTTGCTGCTTAATATTTTTTTATATTTTTAAATCAGCATGTATATATTATTTAAACAGAAAAGATTTCTTTTTAATTCCGACTATTTAAATTTTTTTGGTTTTCACCGTATTTAATCAAATTAATGCATTAAAAAAATGTTGTAATTTGTAAAATTGGTATTGTAAAACACAACAAATATGAACACACCTTAAAGGGACAGTTTCTATTTAAACTTGTCACCAAGCCAGCAGAGGGAGCCCTGACCTCTGGGTGATCTGCATCCACTCCCTCTGCGTTAACTTCCTGTTCCTGGACTATAAAGACTGCAGCAAGCCACTCACCTGCAGGTTGCATTGACAGAATGCAACCTCACACCAGGATCCAGCGGCTTTTCACCCGAACCATGGCCAGGTATGCACCTTGCAATGTCTTTGCTAACCCTCAAGCAGGGCACCCGATCACTTGAGGATTATACTCAGGAATTTCTGGACCTGGCTTACTTCTCTGATTTACCGGACTGTTTGCTAATTGAATTTTTTCACGAGGGAATAAATCAGCCACTCAAAACACAACTTGTTCAAGAGGGTCCACGTGAATCACTTGCACACTTTATTGAGTTTGGTTTAGTGACTGTGGGGTCAGCTCTCACGTTGGGTATTATGGAGGAAGAAGACACTGCATTTATTCCCAAGATGGCCGCCTTCCCCGAGCCGCTGCCCAAGATGGCCGCCTTCCCCGAGCCGCTGCCCAAGATGGCCGCCTTCCCCGAGCCGCTGCCCAAGATGGTCGCCTTCCCCGAGCCGCTGCCCAAGATGGTCGCCGCCTTCCCCGAGCCGCTGCCCAAGATGGTCGCCGCCTGCCCAGAGCTGCTTCCCAAGATGGTCGCCGCCTGCCCAGAGCCGCTTCCCAAGATGGTCGCCGCCTGCCCAGAGCCGCTTCCCAAGATGGTCGCCGCCTGCCCAGAGCCGCTTCCCAAGATGGCCGCCTGCCCAGAGCCGCTTCTCAAGATGGCTGCCGCCTGCCCAGCGCCGCTTCCCAAGATGGCTGCCGCCTGCCCAGCGCCGCTTCCCAAGATGGCTGCCGCCTGCCCAGCAAAGCCTCCAGTGCCCGCGCCTCGTGCAAAGCCTCCAGTGCCCGCGCCTCGTGCAAAGCCTCCAGTGCCCGCGCCTCGTGCAAAGCCTCCAGTGCCCGCGCTGCGTGCAAAGCCTCCAGTGCCGGCGCGCTCGTGCAAAGCCTCCAGTGCCCGCGCCTCGTGCAAAGCCTCCAGTGCCCGCGCCTCGTGCAAAGCCTCCAGTGCCCGCGCCTCGTGCAAAGCCTCCACCCTCCACCTGGAGCTCGCCACGGGTCTGCCAGTCTCCATCGCCGCCGTGGGTGAAGGATCCCTCGCTTCACCGTCCCGCCTCCGAGTCCCAGACTCCACCTCGGCTTGTAGACCCGCCGGCTTCCCTTAGGCTCCTAGCTCCCTCCTCTCTACCGTGCTCTGTCATTCCACCAGCTTCACCAGGCTCCATCGTCTCTCCGGCTACGCCTTGGTCGGTCGTCGACCATCCGTCGCCTCAGGATTCCACTCCTCCAGCTTCGCCTCGTCCCTCCATTCCTCCGGCTCTGTCAGGCTCCTCCCTTCCCCCGGCTCCACCTCAGTCCTCTGTCGCTCTGGTTCCGCCGCGTCCTTCTCATTCCCCGTCTCCGCATCAGTCGCCGGCCTGCGGTATTGCCTAGGACCTCCAGCGCCGCTGTGTCACCCTGGCTCTTCGGCTCTCCGCCTCAGTCTCCCCGACCACCTGCTCCGCCGCCGCCCGGTCGGCTCCATGGGGTTGATGACCGTTACCTCTCCATGGCTCCTCCCTCCGTCGGCTCCACCACTGACCATCATGGCTGGGTTCTGGATCGCCTCCCGCTCCGGACTCCTCCCGTCTTCACCCTGGCTCCTCCCACCGTCTCTTCCTCCCTGGTCTCAGTTTGCTGACTCCTCCCCGAACCCCTCCCAAGCTCACAGTTATGTTTTGTTTTGTGGAGCGCCAGGAGTCGCTCCTAGGAGGGGGGCTATGTCACCAAGCCAGCAGAGGGAGCCCTGACCTCTGGGTGATCTGCATCCACTCCCTCTGCGTTAACTTCCTGTTCCTGGACTATAAAGACTGCAGCAAGCCACTCACCTGCAGGTTGCATTGTTTCGCCTGTCTCATAGTTAGATCGTTCGTGGTTTATAGTTTCTGGTTTTGACCCTGTCTGTTCTCTGATTCTCTGATCGTTTGCCGCCTGACCTGATCTGCCTGTCTCTGGATTTCGTTATTGCCTCGCCTCCTATATATCTGTTAGCCCTGTTTGACGCCTGCCTGTTATGACCATGCCTTTGTTTAATAAAAGCCTGCACATGGATCCGCACGCCTCAGACCGCTCATTCGTGACAAAACTAGTGCTGTCAAATGATTCATCGCAATTAATCCAAAATAAGGTTTTAGTTTACATATTTTACACACACACACACACACACACACGAGTATACATTTTAAATATTTACATGTATATACATTTTTGCTATTATATTTTACATTGTATATAAATACATTTAATATATAAACGTAACATATTTGTTAAATATATACATATTATTATATTTACATAATACATGAACACAGTTACACACATATTATGTAAACTTTTATTTTGGATATGATTAATCGCGACCCTAATCCGAACCTTTTTTTGAATAAAGATTTTGAATAATGTGAAGAAACTGTTGAAGAAATGAAGAGAAAATGTTCATTTTTGAGCATTTAACACCTCTCGGGAGCCGGGGCCTTTGTAATGTTTGGTGGTAATCCAGCCTGACTAAGCATGAGGAAACGCTCCTTCTGAAACAATATTTAACTGCATTTGTTTTACAACACTTCAGCTACTGACATTCTGCTAGTTTATATCCACGAGTCAACACTGCATGTGCTGAAGGGGTTCTTTGTTTCACAAACTGACTGGAAGAATAATGGGAATAACAATTTCTTCCATCTAGACAATAATCCTTCACACAGAACAATATATATGTGCTTTACGTGCAGACTAAAGTGCGTGGTCCTTTGTTAAACAGCTCATTGAAAACTGGCAGTGCTTGAGCAAAGATATCAGGGCACAATCATGCCACGAGCGTCGAACTTTCAGCGAAGCAATAAGTTCACCGAAGCAACTGTTTATGCAACCTTCAAATATGCATATTATTTTGCATATCATCTCCATCCTGCAATAACACCAATTGTCTGTAATAAATCTCGTCTCTCTTTTTTTCCTCATAAACCTCTTGAACCCCACCATTCACTTTGCAAACAAAGACCGGGTAATTAAAAACAAGTACACACTTGTGTTAGCATTCTTTTTAAAGGCTTAAAAGATCACACATAAACCATTTATACTCTTCAGTTAGTTTTACTAACCACGCGTGAATTTGTAAAGCCTCTAAATGATCAAATTATCAGAAACCTGTTGTACATAAGTAGTCATAGTTATTGTTTTGTTTAGCAAAATAATCGCCTTTTAGCATCATTTCAAAAATGTCCACCTTCAGGTCATGAGATATGAAAACTTAAGAATAGCTATGTATAACAATTTATGGTAATCCATGCATCATTTATGTTCAGAAAAATTTGTTTTATGATGCAACAGGCTTTTTTGTGCATCTCTCAATTATTGTTGTACTGCATTGAGTTATGTTTTGCAAACAAAAATAACAAATATCATCTTACAAAGAAGTATTAAGTCACAGCTTATATTAATATGTTAACTATAAGTTCTTACTGAAGTTATTTAAATCTACAGTTTTTTTCATCACATACAGGCTATAAAAAAGGCAATTCATGTTGTTCCCCATTATATTAATTCCTAATTCTTACACTTTTGTGATATGCTAAAACGGCTACAGAAAGTCATTTTTGCAAAAAGAATATGTCATGAATTTGAAATGACAATTTTTCCGTCTATGGGGTACTAGAACTTAAAAAATAACTGTTGACTGCAAAACAAAGTGGTATTGTGTACGTACCACTAAACCACAGTGGGCAGTTTTGCCTTATATGTGTTATTCAGCATATTTTATCTTTGTAGCAGTGTAGAGATGTTTTACCATGTATTCCATGTTTGAAGCCGTGGGTAGACCTGCCCCGGAGTTTGTTGTGGAGGTCCAGGATGGCTTGCATGTCACTGGCAGTGATGGCCCTCTTGCTTCGCTGTCTCTCCACCATCCAGTCTCCTTCATCGTCCAGGTACTTCTCCAAGAGAATGCTGAGATCTGTGGCGTTAAACAGCACCATGGCAAACACACTCTGGGTAACCAGCAGGAGAGAGAGACTTCTCAGTAACGCAGAGGTTGAGTGGCCCATGGTTCTGATGGTGACGTCTGATGCTCTTCAGGTACCTGAAGAGAAGAGGAAGAGCTTTTTAGGCAATATAGCTGATGAATAAAACAGGTACAACAAAAAGAGAAGGAGACTGGGGGAAAGGTTGACTTGGAAGAAAAATATGGCAATCTTGGAAAATTCGTCCAAGCTTTTGTTTACATTTTGAAAATTATAGGCTATACCGCGAGGAACATAAATATGCAGATGAAGGGATGGTACAAACACGACACAACGTTTACAACTAGCCTTGGGAAGTAAGAACTGAATCAGTTCACTTATTATTTTACATCATGATGCAATTACGTCATCACTTGGTCCCTGGCATTCTGCCTTGCTGCTTAGGCCTATTGCATATGTGTCAATTACGTTTCGTCACATACTATTATAAAATAATTTCTGTTTGTATTTTATTGTTCATCTTCAGTTTATGAGTCATATAAAGTAACCATGTCTGCAGCCTAATTTAAAATCTAATAAGAAGGTATGCTTTTATATGATTTTATTCAGTTGATAAAAGTACATGTTTAGCCCAGATCTAAGTATTTATTATAATTTACTTCAAACTGCAAAATATTATTGATTTGAGATGTTTTTAAAAATAATATGTAGCCTACTACAGTGATCTCAATTAATAAGCTTAAACATATTTCCACCATGCTTTATTTAAAATTCTGATTCAAAAATTCCGAAAACTTCGAACACGGAGTTCATTTATTTAAAGGCTTATCTCGATTCATTCTAAAAGATCCGATTCAAAAGAACGATTCGTTCACAAATTTAAAACGCATGTTTATATTTTAACTTTTCAACTCAACGTCGTATCTGTACGTCAGATGCACGACGTCCAGTAGACCGTCAAATAAAAATATAGCTCATATTTAATGCAAGATGTGCGTAATGATGCACTAAAACCACACCAAATAACAAACAGCTCGTTTTTTTTGCCAAGACATAGTGATAGTAGTCTCTTACAGGAAATGATGCTGTATGGTACAACAGTCCCAACATTAACACATGCAGAACGTGTGAAGACCATGCCTTGAATCGCAACCCGATTAAAAAGCGTCTATTTTACGTTACGCTTGTAAATGCCGATTACCTGAGACACGGTGTCCGGCGGATGAGCGCTCACTGTTATCTGCGGACTTGCTAAAAGTTTCAGCACCGAGCAATTCAAGTTTAGTGACAGCGACGTTTTTGCGAATGCTCATCCATAGATCCCAAAGCATCCGTGATCGCGCTCATAAATGCAGTTTAACGACCACCGGTGCGCTCGGTGCGAGGAGGGCTGCAGCATCTCTTTAAATCCACGCTCAACTTCTTTTACAGTGTCGAATTTCTTTGTAAACCACACCTCCCGTGTTTCAGTCAACCCACCCGTTATCCCGAATCCAAAGAAATATTTACACTGGATTGTTATTATTGTTACGCAATGTATTGCTATCCAGTTAATTACGCATGTACTCAACTCAGCAGAGCGTGAAATATTCCTTAGATCTAACACAGATGCAACACGATCCCAACTTTCTGGTTCCAGCTTTTTTTTTTTAAGGGCCAGAGGGACATCTATGGCATGCTCCAGTTTGGGTCTGCAAGTGGCCGCCTGCAATGTTACCTGTTCTTGGGAAGCTTGGGAAGAAACGTCCCGTCCTGTGTAGTTCACAGACTGATGTGTAGGCCTGTTCAGAGATGTGCATGAGCGGAGAACCGACGTAACGTGGCTATTTCACATACTGCTGCCTTTCTGTCAGATCGCACTACAGGCTGGTCATGCTAGCATCACCTCTCTCATTAATAAAGCATTTCATCCCAACAAAAACCCTGCTTGTTGGTTACCGTTATTTTGTTTTGCACTATCCCCTATAGATCCTCTTGTGCATAAAATCCCAGAAAATCAGCGGTTTATATTTAAACCACGTTGGCCCCATAAATCATTCAGTAGTTGGATCGCATTTCTTACCAATTTTGATTTTTGACCGTTGGTCATTATCTGCATTCTTATGTATGTATACAGGGTTTTTTAAGCTGTGCTGTTTGTCTTTGGGATTTAGAAAAATGAAAATGAAAGCTGATTTATTAAACTCACTAGGTCACTAATCGCATGAGACATTTGTGGTATCTTGCTTCCCCGTTAATTGGCAATTTTTTTATAATAACTAGTTTTTGAGTAAAAAAAATACAAATGAGAAATACCTTCACTATATCTGCTAAATGCAAAACGTTTTAATCATAACATGACCGTAATTTAACCCAATCAACACCAATATTTATATGTAGAAATCAGGGAAATAAACTTCACGGAATATGATTTTTTCCCATTTGCCATATGTTGCAGAGCTCATACTGTATCTAAATGCAAATCGCTGTCCTGTTTGCTATACAGTAGCTCATGTGCATGCATTTGAACTCAATCCAGTTTTATTGCTGACTCTTTAAATTCATATTTAGCATCTCCGTACTGTCCAAACCAGAAGCCGTGCTTTCGGAGCGCAGCTTTACTTTGCACTTAATGTTATAATGAGTCTCTACAGCATGACCCACCACATTTTAAACAGCAATGAACCAGAGTTTGCAGCTGGTTGTGTAGGTCACTGGCACCAGGCCGTGACCGCAGCCATCAGAATGGATAGCTGCGTGAAGAGACCGGGACTCTCCACAACTGAAACAGAAACGCCAAGGTGCTCCACGTGCCAGCGGGAGGCCGCCACAAAACACTACGGTAATTCATAAGAAACAGTCAGCGTAGAATCATGGCATTTAAAGGGACGGTTTAGAAGAAAAAAAAAGTTGTTCCAAGCAAGGACAAGTTTCTTTCTGACTTCAGGACACAAAAGAAGATTCTGTGAAGAGTGCTGGTAAACAAGCGATAGAAACACTGCGGTTTCATACATGCTATGTCCATAAAAAGCTTTAAACAATATACGCTATTTAAAGACAATAGGTTTGCATTGCTTTGTAGAAGATCTGGTTGTTCTTTCCAGTTAAATGTTTGGTCATTTTTCTTATTTGACTCCCACTGTTTGGCAGACAAATCGCCACTTCTATCCCCGGTGTACATGTGCTTTAAGGCTGATGAGACAGATAAGTATTTAAGTTAGTGTCCTGTGTATAGTTACTTTCCAATAAACTGAATGAACCCAGAAATATAAGACCGACAGCTCAACGTCTCCCTCTACTGTTTTCGAGGTGGAATTATATCAAGACGTAGCGGGTTCATGCTGTTGTTGCTTCTATAAGGCACTAGCGTATCACCTTAATAATGCATATTTTCATCATACTGTTACATTTGACGCTCTTATAACCTTTTCACAAAATGTTTTAAAATTTTATAATGCAAACTTATCATTATTACAGTAATCTACAGTGCCAAGTACTGTACAGTCATGGCCAAAAATATCAAATTCTGCTCGAAAATGCAACCCTTCTCTCAGAAAATTGTAGCAGTTACAAATATTTCAATATGCGTTTATGCGTTTATTTATTTTTATTTTTTTGGTTTGCATTGGAACCACAGACACACACACCCACACTGAACAAAATGATTGGCACCCTACCTTAATATTTGGTACTACACCCTTTGGAAAAAATAACTGAAATCAATTGCTTCCTGTAACCGCGAATGAGTTCATTACACCTCTCTCCCGGAATTTTAGACCACTCTTCTTTTGCACACTGCTCCAGGTCATTAGATTTGATCTGGTCATTCTTCCAACTACTGTTTTGCTTTCTCTCCGCAGGTGTTCTATGGGATTCAGTTCTGGCCGTTTCAGAACTCTCCAGCGCTTTGTTTGTAAGCATTTATGAGTGCTTTTTGTAAAAGTATGTTTTGGGTCATTGTCCTTCTGGAAGGCCCAGGACCCCTGGTGACAACGGCCACTACGTTGCACCCCAAAATTCTTTGGTAATCATCAAATTTCCTAATACCATTCACGCAGTCGAGGCTTCCAGTGCCAGAAGCAGCAAAAGCAACCCCAAAACATCTTTGAACCTCCTCCATCTCTGACTGTAGAGACTGTGTTCTTTTCTTTGTAGGCCTTCTTTTTTTGTAAACACTGCCATGATGTCCTTTACTAAAAAAGCTTTACTTTTGTCTCATCTATCCACAGTACATTCTCTCAGAAGTCCGGTCTTATGCTTTTGTGTCAGCAGTGGTGTCCTTCTGCGTCTCTTTTAGTGTGAGCTGACTCTGTTGTGCCCCGTGTCTGCAGAACAGCTTGAATTCGTTTGGAAGTTAATCGGTTTTCTTTATCGAGCATTCGAACAATCCGTGGTTGTAATTTTTCATTCATTTTGCTCTTCCGTCCCCGTCCAGGGAGGTTATCTACAGTGCCATGGGCTGTAAGGCTCTTGATGATATTGCGCACAGTGAACACAGGAACATTAAGATATCTGGAGATGGACTTGTAGCCTTGAGATTATCCGTGTCTTTCCACAATTTGTTTTCTCATGAATCCACAGACAACTCTTTACACTCATTTATTTTCTCCATGCTCTGTGTGACACTTTTCTCCATTTTAACTGGTTGTGAGTGTGATTACTATATTACACACACACCTGTTACTTGTCACAGATGTGTCTAAATACACAGATGTATAGCATCATGCGGTAAGGAACATTTCGTCCGTTTACGATATATAATATTATGCAAAACTTTGGCATCATACCATTAGATAAGTTTGTATAAAACAAGTGCTGTACTGGGTTTCAATCAACATCCAAATTAATTTGGATTTTTGAAATTTTGGATTTTTTGTTTTGCATTATGTGGTCAATCACCAGTAGATGGCAATCTAATCTAATCATTCACCTTTAATGCAACCCGACGCTAATTACCTCAAAAAGCCTTTAGACACTTTAATTTGGATGTAATATTTTTAAGAAACACTAGTCAATAATGAATATTTGAATGAAATAAAAAAAATGGTATTTAGCATTTTAATGGAGAATACTTGGGAGAATAACATTATACCCATTTTTCTAAGATATTTTGATTATATATTATGGTGAATTTGCAGAGATACTGAGGAATGGTCTCTACGTTTACACCATTGCAGAACTGTGCAAGAAATGTAAAAAAAACAGAAGCGAATAAGTACAATGCATATTCCCCAAACAGAGGTCTGTTGTCGAACATACATACTGCATAGATTATAATGAGATGTATTATATTTATATGAAACACGTCCTACTGTGTTCCTCCAACCACGGCAACATCACTGCGAAGAGCGCTTCATATCTAATACCAAACAAACTGGGCTAGTACGCTAATGCCAGAGAGCTAGCTCATGCTAAGAACTGGCTGACAGACATAAATGAACCTTTTGAAATGTACTTTGCCGTGAATCTTTTTTTTTTTATATTTAAGAAATGAATACTTTTACTCAGCAAAGACGCATTATACTTATCAGATAAAAAGTTACATTTGGACTTTACAATTTTTATTTTTTTTTTTACAAATTTTTATTTGAACTTTTAAACCATTGAACGAACCCTTCCACGGTTTCCACAAAATATCAAGCGGCACCATTTGTACATTCACCAATTCAGCATATTAAAAAGATTTTTGAAGGATGGTGTTAAGATGAAATGAAAGGCTACTGAAAATTCTAATTTGCCATCACAAATTAAATGAATTTAAATATTTCACAATATAATGCTGTAATAAAACAGTGTACAGTAATGCGACTCATTTCAAAGGCATTAAACGGTCTTACGGACCCCAAATCTTTCAGCATTTACATATTGATAACACATTGTTTGGTTTGCTTTAGTTAAAGCGATACAGCAGCATCTTAGAGATCTCTAATCTTTTAAATAGCATAAGTTGCGGGTGACGTCATTGGCCCTGTGTTTTGAACTAATGCGGTTCAAGCAAAAGAGATGCTTTCAGTTTTAATTGTCTGTTCTCTCACCGAACTAAATTACTTTTATTATTATAAAAAAAAAAAAAAAAAAACTACGCTGTGGGAAGGTGTCCCGGTGGGCAAGTGATGTACTGGTAAACGTGATTGATTGATTTATTTATTATTTTTAATTTGCGGAAACATTCGGACGAAGATTACAGACTCAGTGTGCGATTAACAAAAAGTCTTCTCTGGTATTGCTCAGCAAATTAACGTATAGCTGATAATATGTTAAACCTAAAAAATGAATAATGAGTGAGTACAGGATATGAAATGATCTGAGGTGAGCTGTACTGAAAACAGATGAGCGCACGTCTCCGTAATTTAATCATTTTGTCCCCCTTTTTAACATGGAGACAAGAACGCAAGAGCATCAAAACAGAAGTTAGAATGACAGAGCTCATTGGTTACTTACAAAAAAGATTGATAGTTGGACTAATATTACAAATCTTTTGTCAATGCTATGGTCAGGATGGGTGGGACGCAGGGCACACACAATTTGCTACAAATGTTTAAAAGAAATAAGCAGCTAATTACTAATATATATTTAAAATCGACAAAGCTGTAACATCCAGCCAGCAGAGGGAGCCCTCTCCCGAGTACTGACCCGAGCCGCGCCCTCTGCTGCTACTTCCGGGTTAGGGCTATTTAACCGTAGAGCACCAGGTGCTCTACGCGAAGTATTGCCAGCCTGTCTGCCTTACCAAGCGTTTACCATTGTTCTACTGACTACTATTGGTTATGACCTTTTGCTTGCTTCACCGACTCACGACTTCACGGATCATCCTTGTTTGTTACGGTAACCGATTACTACTGAACTTTGATATTGACCATTGCCTCCATTCGACTTTGCCCACGGATTTCCCTTTGTGTATGTTTGCCTTCCGGACTGATATTACTGTTGCCAACCCTTGCTTGTTTTTGACCATCCTCATCTGTGTGTGTGTTTCCAATAAACATCCGCACATGGAATCGCAATCGGCTTCCGCCTCCTCCTTACAGAATACTTCGCCTGACCAGACTCCAGCGGAGGTGACACACATGCAACAATTGATGGCATACCAGGAGGAGCTATTGAAAGGTTACCAGTCCCGATTGGATCAACTGCAGTCGGTGAACGAACACCTCACCCGGTACATTCAGGATCTACCCCCTACTACGTTTTCTACAGTAAACCTTGCCTTACCCGAAAAGTTTGACGGTTCTGCTGAACGGTGCAAGGGTTTCATTCGCCAGGTCAGGCTGTATTTGGAGTTTCAGCAGGGTAGATTCAACAATGAAGAAGTCAAGTGTGCATTTATTATGACGCTACTGACGGGAAGAGCGATCGACTGGGCGACTGCAGTTTGGGATACAGATCCCCACATCAAGACATCTGCTAACTATTTCTTACAGATGCTAAGAGAGGTGTTTGAATATCCTGCAGGGGGCAAGGATATCTCAACCCAGTTAATGGATCTGTCCCAGGGTAAACGCACAGCCGCTGATTATGCTATTGAGTTCAGGACGCCGCTGCTCAAAGCGGCTGGAATGATGTCGCACTCAAGGCGACTTTCAAACGGAGTCTCACGGCAGATTTACAGACGGAATTGGCGTGTAGAGGTGAGGATTTATCTTTTTCCGATCTCGTCAATTTAACAATCCGTATTGATAATCTTAAGCGCCAGGCACCGCAACGTAAAGCGCCGTCTATGGTCACGAACCAGGAAAAGAATCAAATACGACACGAGTTAATGGAGAAACCGGAACCCATGCAAGTAAACTCCCAACGTGTCTCTATGGAAGAACGCGAACGCCGGCGTCGTCTTCAACTATGCTTTTACTGTGGAGAAGGGAAACATTATCAGGTTGACTGTCCTCGCAGACCCACCACTACAAACCGGGTAAATATGAATCATTTTCACGTACTCAGCAACAAGGCTCTCATGTTACCTATCATGCTCGGTCTAAACAATGTAAAGGTTATGTTAACGCAATGGTCTCACATGTGTATTAACAGATGCTTCGCTGTATCTCCAAGGAACTGCCTCACTACCAGTATAGAGAGTCCGGAAAATCAGAGGAGAATCAAGATACCAGCATGCTACAGGCAACTGTCAGAGGTGTTTAGCAAATCACGGGCAACAGAATTACCACCTCACCGACCTTGGGACTGTGCGATTGACCTCCTACCTAACGCCATGCCACCCAAAAGTAAGGTATACCCATTGTCATTAACTGAAAGCCAGGCTATGGAGGAATATATTAATGAGGCTCTTAGCTTTGGGTTCATTAGACCCTCCACATCACCTGCAGCAGCGGGATTCTTCTTTGTAGGAAAGAAGGATGGAGGCCTGCGCCCATGCATCGATTATCGAGGCCTAAATAACGTCACTGTCAAGTTTCGATATCCCCTACCTTTAGTTCCATCAGCTCTTGAACAACTTCGCGAGGCAAGGATGTATACTAAGTTAGACCTCCGGAGTGCCTATAACCTGATAAGGATCAAGGAGGAGACGAGTGGAAGACTGCTTTCATGACGACTCAGAGGGCACTACGAATATCTTGTTATGCCGTATGGGCTAGCTAATGCTCCCGCTGTATTCCAGTCCTTCATCAATGAAATCTTCAAGGACATCCTAAACAAATACGTGGTGGCTTATATTGACGACATCCTCATTTACTCAAAGAATGAGGCAGATCACATTGGACATGTCAAGGAGGTTCTATCCAGGTTACTGAAGCACAGATTGTATGTTAAGGAGGAGAAATGTGAGTTTCATGTGTCACAAACTCTGTTTCTAGGTTACGAAATCAGCCACCAGGGAGTGAGGATGGACGATGACAAGGTTAAAGCAGTTACGGAGTGGCCTCAACCCACTACGATCAAGGAGCTACAACGGTTTCTAGGGTTTGCAAATTTCTACCGACGCTTTATCCGAACTATAGCACTGTTGCTGCACCACTAACCTCTCTCTAAAGGGAAAGCCGTCCAAATTGAGATGGAATGAGGGAGCAATTAGGGCGTTCTCCAACCTTAAGGAACGTTTCACCACAGCCCCTATTCTCAAACATCCTGATCCTGAGCTACCGTTTATCGTGGGAAGTGGATGCATCGGACTGCGGAATTGAGCTGTTCTCTCCCAGCGCCACGGTCAACCAGGAAACTTTACCCATGTGCTTACTTTTCCAGGAAACTGACAGCAGCTGAGAGAAATTATGACGTGGGAAACAAGGAGCTATTATCCATGAAAGCGGCCATTGAGGAGTGGAGACACTGGCTGGAAGGAGCAGTGCACCCGTTCCAAGTCATCACGGACCACAAGAACCTGGAGTATATCAAGGGAGCTAAAAGACTGAACCCCAGACAGGCAAGATGGTCACTATTTTTTACTCGTTTTCAATTCACTGTCACCTATCGTCCAGGTTCCAAGAACAGTAAGGCTGACGCACTGTCACGAAGATATGACACACCTCAGAAGGAGGGAATCCCGGATAATATTCTGCCACCCACGGTGATCCTGGCTCCAGTGTCCTGGGATATAATGGAGGAGCTGCAGAGGGAATTACAACATGAACCAGCACCCCCTCAATGTCCTCCTGGTAAACATTACGTACCATCAACAATACGCCAACGCATCCTCCAATGGGTACACACTTCACTAAGTTCAGGTCATCCAGGCATCAACAGAACACTACAGTTAGTGAAGAACGCCTTTTGGTGGCCGTCAATATCTCGGGATGTGACGAACTATGTCAAGGCATGCCAGGTATGTGCACAATGCAAGACCCCCAGAGAATTGCCTGCCGGTTTGCTCAAGCCTCTGCCCATCCCTCAGCGACCATGGTCTAATCTATCCATTGACTTTGTCACAGATTTACCATTGTCTAACGGTTTCACAGTCATTTTAGTCATTATTGATAGATTTTCTAAGTCATGTCGATTAGTTCCCATGAAGAACCTCCCCACCGCCATGGAAACTGCCTCGCCCTGTTCGAGCACGTCTTCAGAATCTACGGATTACCCGAGGACATAGTGAGTGATAGAGGTACTCAATTTACTTCCCAAGTATGGAGGGCCTTCTGTAAACAGCTCGACATTAATGTGAGCCTTACCTCAGGTTACCACCCACAGGCTAATGGACAGGTCGAGAGACTTAATCAGGAGATCGGGAGGTACCTGCGGACCTATTGCCACAGAGAACAACACAGATGGTCAGAGTTTTTACCATGGGCCGAGTATGCTCAAAACTCACTAGTCAAATTGGCTACTGGTATGACCCCATTCCAATGTGTCCTCGGTATCAGCCGCCCATGTTCCCGTGGTCAGGAGAACCATCCAATGTCCCAGCCGTTGATGATTGGATTCGTAGGAGTGAGAGGGTGTGGGATAGTGCTCATGTGAGACTACAAAGAGCGATCAGGTATCAAGAGACCCAAGCTAACCGCCACAGACGCCCACATCCCCCATATCAACCTGGACAAAGGGTCTGGCTCTCGACGAGGGACATCAAGATGCGGCTGCCCAGTAAGAAGCTAAGCCCAAGGTATGTAGGACCATTCAAGATAATAAAACAAGTAAATGATGTCACATATCAACTGGAGCTGCCTACTAATTATCGTATATCTCCATCCTTTCATGTATCCTCCTCAAACCGGTCCACCCGGGAGCTGACCCTGGCCATGAAGCCCCAGAACCACCGCCGCCACTTGAGATTGACGGGAATCCCGCATATCAAGTGAGCGAACTACTGGACTCGCGGAGACGAGGGGTCGGCTCCAGTACCTGGTGGACTGGGAGGGTTATGGACCAGAGGAGAGATCCTGGGTAGCCGCTCAGGACATTTTGGATCCATCCCTTATTGAGGAGTTCCACAGAGCCAGACCCGATCGCCCAGCACCACGACCCGGGACGCCACGCATCCAACCACGAGATTCTGCCCAGGACCAACCACGGCCACGAGAACAACCTCGAGACCAACCACGAGATTCTGCCCAGAACCAACCACGACCACGGGACGCCCACGAATCCAACCACGAGATTCTGCCCAGGACCAACCACGCCACGAGAACAACCACGAGACCAACCACGAGATTCTGTCCAGGACCAACCACAACCACAGGGACGCCCACGAGGACGCCCACTAAAAGCTCCAGGAGTCGCTCCTAGAGGGGGGAGTTCTGTAACATCCAGCCAGCAGAGGGAGCCCTCTCCCGAGTACTGACCGAGCCGCGCCTCTGCTGCTACTCCGGGTTAGGGCTATTTAACCGTAGAGCACCAGGTGCTCTACGCAAGCATTGCCAGCCTGTCTGCCTTACCAAGCGTTTACCATTGTTCTACTGACTACTATTGGTTATGACCTTTTGCTTGCTTCACCGACTCACGACTTCACGGATCATCCTTGTTTGTTACGGTAACCGATTACTACTGAACTTTGATATTGACCATTGCCTCCATTCGACTTTGCCCACGGATTTCCCTTTGTGTATGTTTGCCTTCCGGACTGATATTACTGTTGCCAACCCTTGCTTGTTTTTGACCATCCTCATCTGTGTGTGTGTTTCCAATAAACATCCGCACATGGAATCGCAATCGGCTTCCGCCTCCTCCTTACAAAAGCAAAGCTAAAAAAATGTACAATACATTATTTTTTTTATAAAAATAAAATAAAGTCATAAATAAATACATATTCCCTGATACACTTAATGAAGGCCTGATGAAGGTACAGTAAGCAAATTCTGAACACATTTTTACACTGACCCCCCTAAAGAAGGCTTGATCCCCCCCTAATGGACGTCAAAACTAGATAATGCGTGTTTTCTTTCAGAAATCATCACTAGCTGTTAGGAGGACAAAAACAGGTTGCATAAAGGTTTTTTCCAAACAATAAAAAAAGAAAAGGTAAAGAAGTTACTAACTATTTTAGACATATTGTCTGTGATTTCACCAATGAAAATAAAGCCCGGGGGAACTGTTGAGCATCCCAGATTAATACCTAGCGGTGTTTCATTAAGGAATCCATGTTTTTAAATAAATCGAGTGAAACAATGATTCAGTGAAACATTCATAAAGGCATGAATCAGCCATCTGAATGAAATTACTGATTGAATGGCTCACTTGAATGGTGAACTTAACACCTACTGGCTTGTGGTTAAGTTGATGACTGTTCGAACCATTAATGATATTATGTTAATTTATCTAAAAAGCAATGCTTCAGCACAGTAACAGTCTCTGCGAACTACTTTAGTTCATGCAGTTGTGCTTGTGCTACTTTTGATTAGATATTAAATATTTATAATTAGTATATTAGATTAAATTTAAATTTTATTTAAATTTAAGAGGTATATTCTATATTTCTGTACTATATATGCATACTGTATTTTCATGGGTTTAAATAAAAGCTGTGATGTTACAGACAATTAAAGCAACTTTGTCCTTCAAAACCACTATTTTTTGGGAGTAAAATAAAATAATAAATAAGCAAATCAGTCTCTGTGAAACATGCAATTTATTTAAACCATAAAATATACTTCCATAAAAAATATCGCTAACACTTTCTATGAAGCCTTTATTTATAACACATTATACGGGTATCATAATGAATAAGGCATCGTAATGAATGCAAAATGAATTATAAACAGCCTTATAATGTGTTAACATCCCATAAATAATCATAAAAACTATTTCAATACATTATAATATTCACATATTTGTGATTAAAACTTAGTCACGATTTGTGTGTAGTTAAATTGATGAAGACGTTTTCTTAAAGCTGCAGTCTAGCTTTTTTTTTTTTAGGTAAAAAAATATCCAAAGTCATTATTTGAGAAAATACATAATACATAAAAGATTGAGTTTATATGAGCTAACAGATCGTTAAATTAATTCACCATCGGCAGCGCGATTTATGATAATGCTTTTTTCCTCAGTCAGAACAAAGCATGGCAGACTTACTTGTTCAAAGCACAATATCCGGTGGAAATTCTTATTTGGGTCATAGTCCAAGTTGCAGGCTAGAATCTGTGATTACTATTAAGATATGTAGGATTCGCCCGGTGTGATGATTGACAGCTACACATTCACCTAAAAATAAACATTACGTTCATCCGCGCCGGAACCGCGCCTGAGCACAACCCACTCATGAAATATAATTCCGCAAGGAACTGCAATACCATGTTTTCAAACATAGGCGGCGACAAAACACTCACGGGCTGCCGCTTCAATTTACTGGCGTTTTTCTATTTGCAAGTTGCAGCGGGTTGAGCTCTCTCTCGGCCACCGTATTAACTAGCTCCAACATCTATTCCAGCTATCTATTAAAAGTTCGTCCACGTTTAACAGTAACATTAATCGTCTAAATAAGGTTTCTGGCACCTAATGGACTATAGTGTAGTCTAATATTAATCTCTATTATCCTGTACAGCCTAAATAAAAACGTTTAATGCTATCCCTCGTTTGTTTGTTTTTAATCTCTAATATAACCTAATGTTTGGTTGGTTGGTTTATTTGTATATTTATCTCATCTTATGAAGTCCGTACCTCTCATGATATCTAATGTTAGCTTCCTTCAGGACTGGGATGGTAATGTGTGAAGTCTGTGGGGGGTGGAAAGATCCATATTGGACAAAGATTGCCATCTGCTGGCGTTTCAGTACCGTTATTATGCGACTTGATTTCATTACCTAAATGGAGCATGTTTTACACAAAACATTTCTACAGGCTTTCATCCCATTATGTCACATGTTTTGTGCTTTTAGCATCAAAGCCAACCAGGACAAGTGGCTTCCTTTTAGAGAGGAAACTCTGGGAAAGCCCAATCTGATTTCATGACACTATCTCAGCGTTTCGTTCCCATACAGACATTGATCTTGGCATGAAACGATGGTTCCTGAAATCTATGAAGCTCTCCCAATGTAAATGCTTCTCCAAGACAAAAACTACCGATCAGGGCAACGATCAAGGCAAAGCACAGAACATGGGTCGCCAAATACTAAACCAAACACGCAAATGTTTTTTCTGCGACTGTCCTTCATGTTAGCCGCTAGCTATATGCAAGCGAATTTAAGACGGCAAAGCTATTAGTGGTACACTATTAGGTACCCTTTTGTTCCTAAAGGATGCGTATGGATATCTTAAAGGTTCTCTGTTGTGGTCTTTCTCTAAAATCAACGAAAAAGTAAACAGTAGTTTGAAGATTAATAATTTTAATAATATTCATAATCCTCAGAAGAATTCATAGCTTGGCATTTTAGCCTAGAAATGCTTGCACAAATTTCACAACCTGGCACACAAATGAGATTAAGATCCGATGTCCACTGTGTTCGACATTAAATAATAATAATAATAATAAAAAAACAACAGTTCTAAAAGATAATTCAATTAACTTTGAATATCATTCACTTGATACTAAGATTACAAGATCCCAATTAAGAAGAAATCACATCAAACTTATTGGGTTTTTTTGTTGAAAAGAGACACAGCCCACTTGGTTGCATCCCGAGAACAGACTCTAAGTGGTATCTTACCAAAACCCTTTTTATAACCATGTGTGACCATCTGTGAGGATCTCCGTCCAGTCAGAGCGCTTGCTATCTGTCAAACAGATCTGTGTAAATTCACACTGCTGCAGCCACCATAAAAAAAAATCCTATAATTTCAACAGTCTTCCTCACACTTTCATAAAAAAGACGTGATTTGCAGCGTGGACGGTTCTAACCATCTCCACATGTACATTAAACATGAAATATCATCTAAACTGGTGTAATTGCTCCAGGCAGCAGTTCTATGTACAGTGTGGAAAGACAAAATACCAAGATTGCTGAGGCCACCTAGTGGTCCTGAACCCATGGTTGAAAACCCACCGAATCGTACCTAACACAAGGCAATATTTGGTTTTCCCTCTCCCTTCATTCTGTGTATTTATCCTTCCTTGAAGGCTCAGTGATTCTAACCAAATGTACATGAAGCCAATGGGAGCTTGGAAAGATTTTCATTTATTTCTGTAATTGTTTCTTTAAAAAAATACATTAGTTAATATGAAAACTAAAGAAACGTTGTTGGGTGTAATTAAAAATATTTTTTCTATTGAAGTAAGTGATTACCCTGTAAATTAATTACAGTTACATGTATAATTTATTTAAATAATGTGTGTAGACATGAATACGTTCTGCAAGACATTATAAATCTATAATCCTACTCAATTCCTACCCCATTTTTAAACTGATCAGCTACAGCTGAATGCATTAGCTAACCTTAACTAATATCACTTTATAGTAAAATGCTACAAAATTGCCATAATTAATGTTTTTTTTCCCCCCTGTGGTATCAAATGTTGTTAGTTTGTTTGTCATCGCGATCGTGTGATAATTACAACACTAATAATGCAAATGATATCGAGTGTAATATCAGTAAGAAGGTATTTAAATGTATGTTTTTGTCCACATTAAAATCGAACGGGGTTCAAAACAACACTGAACAAACGCACGCTTCAACATTTTCAAAGTAGGCCTTTCTTATTTTGTGCGGCCCAGGTAAAACAAAGTCACACCGTCGCTGACAAACAGGTGAGTAAGTGTGTAAACCATCCCTTTAACACCTCGGGTTGGCACTGCACAAAGGATGTTTACAGTCCGTCCTGTTGCTTTTGCAGCAGACCACATCTAGCTGCGGAGAGCGCCAGATGCGGGATGTTACTCTGCAGCCTCGGTCACCCTCCATTTCAACAAAGGTTTTATTTTTTGCCTTCCCAACTCCCAGGAATCGAAAAAGGTAAGTTTTGATAGTGTCCATAAATGAATTTACAAGCGTTCTTCCAAGCTTTATTTGGCGAGCTTTACGTAAAGCCTAAAGCTCCATTATAACGAACAGCTGGCTTTTTGTCATGTAGCACGGAAAGTGGGGACAGCGTTTAAGAGGGAGGCCGAGGACAGCAGAGGCCAGTCTGAACCTAGCCACCTCAGATGAGAGGAAGGAGGCGCAGGGAGAAGGGGAGGAGGGACGCTTGTCGAATGAACAGATTTGTTGTGGGTTCCTGAGACAGAGGGAACGGCGAAAAGAGAGAGAGAGAGAGAGAGAGAGACGAAGGGAAAAAGCACACAAAGAATTGAAAAATGCTATCTGCGATGGTTCCCGGGAGACATGAAAGAAAACGAGCGGGAGCCAACTTTTCATCAGCAGGTTGTTGGTCTGCCATGTGTAGCTGCAAGCCAAAAACAAACTGGATCTTTCTTCTGATCCGTCGTCAGCCACAAACTCACCTGATGTTTAGCTGGAAGAGTTTGAGGACATGTTTAAAATAAATATATAAAAGTTGCTGAAACCTCACGTATACCTCACATGCACTGTAATTAATCACCTGTTCTCCCCCCATTCCAAGTAAAAGTCGCATGTCATAAGAAAATGCCATTTTGCATTATTGTGAGAATTAATTGAGACTGATTTTCTGCGACAAATATGGGTTGCGCTAAAATTAAAAAAAAAAAAAGTCCAATTGTTTTGGATGCAAACAAGTGCACAAAGAATCTTGTTATTCACACAGGTGGGGTATTTTTCCTGCAGCTGTATTTTTGGGTTGGAGGAGTCTCTTGTTTAAGGACATGAAACATTAATTTCCACTCGTGCTGGACTTTGTATGGATTTTACAAAAGTGCACTATTAGTCATTTTGACCTGAGAGCTTAAATCAAAACAGGGCTGTATTGTACAAGTGTAATGAGGCATATGAAGCAGTGAGGCAAGTGAAAAATCAGAACAGAAATATAGTCAATAGAACCTCTGATTAATAATGAGTTATAGTTAAATATAATGGAATAGAATTATTTCAATGTGAATCCCTGCTGACAACTAATTTAACTAATTGTTGAATCTTGAATCAGAATTTGATTCAATCCTTCTGCCTATGTAAGTTATATATATATATATATATATATATACACATATATATATATATATATATATATATATATATATATATATACATATATATATATATATATATATATATATATATATATATATACAAATGTAGCAAAAATGCAGCATTATGCTATAGTGTTCTCAATTATTACATCAGTGCTTTTTCACATCTATCTACACCCGAAACCACATAAAGACGAAACGAACATATATTTTTTAAATATTTCTTCAATATATTTCTATTAGATTAGGTTACACTTGTTAACTATTAACTATGACTTCTACCTCAATAAATTCTTAATTTGCTGCTTATTAATAGCTCGTCAGTCATAAAATTTAGGTATTGGGTAGGATTAGAGATGTAGGATAAGGTCTTGTCGAATAAAGGCATTAATATGTGCTTACTTAGCATTAATAAATAGCTAATATTCCAGTAAGATGCATGCTAATAAGCAGCTAATAGATGTAACTGTTGAATAAATGTACTTCAGAGGAAAAAAATATACATTTAATGGCATCTTTTTTCTATGTATTTTCTTTGCATACCATAATGACGGCTGTGCCAGTGTATTAACAAGAAAAAACTGAGATCATGCATAAGTATTCAAACCCTTTTCTCAGTACTTATTTGAAGCAGCTTTAGATAGTGCCTTAAAGCCTTACGCGTTTTGGGGCGTAATGTGACAAGCTTTAAACGTTTTTGGCAGGCCAGTAATGATGTTTGTCTGAGGTGGGAATCAAGCCTCCGGGTCAGAAGCAGTTAAAAACACCCTTTTGTTTGCCGCAGTTTGAGGAAATCAGATGGCACGTTTGGCGACTTTCCCCATCAGTTTCATCGAATTGATGTCGTTTGAGAGGAAGTGCACTATTACATTTCGATTAAAGATTATTAAAACTAACAATTTGTTATTTAAAACAGTATAAATCAATATAAAAACCAATGAACTGTGCACAATAAGACTAAAAAAGGTCATAAATGGTCGGTTTTTGCTGCCTGACGTAGCCTGCCCATTCAGTATTGCTGTACACCCACTTCATCCTTCCTGTGAAACCCTACCTTTTTAATGTTTTGGCATATTTTCTGGACAGCTACCGCATACCATAAGGTTTAGAAACGGGTACTATGACCTGCTATTCTTTGTACGCCATTGGCAGGAATCTGCCTCTTCTCACAGCTGGAAGTCTGTAGAAGAACAGCTGTGTCTGTCAATAGATCAAAACATTTATGGCATCATATTTCCCTGTGAAATCTGCATACTTCTCCCAAATCTGCTGAATTTGGTAGCGGTGAGAGTCTGTCTGCCTGCTCGCCCCACCCTCTCCCAAGAGTGCCCTGGGGGGCGGAGCCTGTAACTTTCACAGAGTTCATCGGTTTCATTCGCTCCATCGCAGACCCGAGGGCCCCTCTCGGAACATCACATACATATTGTTTATGTAGACGGGTATCGGCTGGGCCAAAGTCAACGTTTTCTTATCAAGCTATAATTGTAACCAGTTTTCATATCAAGGAAGTGGTCTTAAAATTACAATGCTTAAGTGAAACTGTAAACGGAGCATCAAAAGAGCAGAGAGTTTCTCAGAACATCCCATAATTACTATCAGCTCTGTCTGTTTCTGTGTAAAAAGAAGAGAGAGAGAGAGAGAGAGAGAGAGAGAGAGAGAGAGAGAAAAGAAAAACAAGAGAAGGAGACGGGTGGACAGAGAAAGAAGGAGGGTATACGGGACTGATTAGGATTTCTGATTAACACGTTTGAAGAAAGACAAACTGTGAAGCAAAATGGTTTTCAGCTTTATTCAACAATGCAAAATATGTAGCAAGCAGTCTGATTAAAAAGTATAAATACAACATTAATTTAAATAGTCAGCAAGGGTGGTGGCATTGTTTATACTTCTATATTTTACACAATTATTATTATTATTATTAGGTTCTGGTTGTTTTTGTTCAAAATCGCTTCAACCCTTGACCTACACTGATGAATTATTTGAAAGCTTGCAAAAGTTTGAGTCGGTAAGATCTTTTGCATTTATTTGATTAAAAAAAAAAAAAAAAAAAAAAGACTACTGAGAAATAATACTTAAGTCTATTTAAAAAAAACAACAACAACTTATATTTCTTCAATATCTCAGAAACCATTATAATGTGCATTTCTTGTTGTTATTACCAGTTTATAAAAAAACTGCTTAATGTTTTTGTGTATATTTTTCTTAGGATTGTTTTATAAATAGAAAGTTAAATAATAATAAAAAAATACTAATAATAAAAATTTAAATTAAAATCTGCTACACCATAATTGAATTTACTGTCAATTTAATTCACCCTTGCTGAACAAAAACAAAATGCTAATAAACCCCAAACTCTTAAACAGTGTTGCAGCTTTGCAATGAGGCACAAAATTACATGTTTAAATAACAAATTTTATATAAAAAAAGATCTGTATAAAAAGGCTATGTACAGCTTATTTTAAAATGATAAATAAAGTGTTACTGAAATACAGTTGCCATTTATGTACTGTATATGTGTTAACAATAGGTGCAAATACACACATTTAACATTATGCTCATTAAATCTAGCACCATAACTTGTATAGTACATTGCAGAAAAAAAAACAAAACAGAGGTCTGCAAAGACATTAACACAGTTAGAGATGCAGTCTATGACCAAAAAAAAAAAAAAAAAAAAAAAACACCAACTAATTGTACAGAATAGAATTTAACAAATTTTTGATTTTTTTTTTTTCCTCAATAAATGAAATCATGTTGACCACGCTGAATCTATGGGGGCTAAGGGATAAATAGCGCTTTATATCCCCTCCTCCATGTCCAGATTACTGCAGAGTACTGCCTGGTAGATTTCCTAAGTGCTTGTGTGATGCAGTTCAAAGAGTGAAATCTACACAAAGCAATACGATGCAATAATGTGCCACTGTTATGCATGCACTGTAGAGACTATACTGCTGAAATCATAAAATGTATGTACAAATGATAAAAATCACCATTAATGACAGCTTTCTAAATAAAAACACACACAAAAAAAACAAACAAACAGTAAAACATTTTAAGGTGCGCTTACACATCAAACATGTTTCAATGTTAATCCGCCTCAACATTTCATGAGGGTACAGCATGATTAGCCATCTCACTAAATGCTCTTTCTGGGGTTGCAAAATGCTGAGTTTTTTTCCAAATGATTTCTAAATCAACATTCCATGATCTCTAAGCCCCAAGAACACGTTTGTAGGCTTTAAGCATGTGGAAACCTTCCAAAAAAAGGAAGACCCAAAGCAAGAAAGCGAGTGTATTCAATCCTGCTTAACATTTGAACTGAAGCACCAAAAGTCAACCTCCAGGGTTAATAGATATGACATCACACAAAACAGAACAGAACGAACCAAAGTAAATTAAAATCACATTGATTTAAATGCATAGCTCACTCAAAAAGAAAATTGTCATTATTTAAGAGATATTTTGTATGTTGTTCCAAACATGCATGAACATACCGTTTCCTATTGACTTCCATTGTATTTTTTGTCCATGCAATGGAAGTCAATAGAAAACTCAAACCATGGTTACCAGCATTTTTCAAAATATCTTGTTTTGGGTTCTGCAGAATAAAATAAGTCATGCAAGTTTGGAAGACGAGTAAATGACAGACTTTCTTCTGTGGGACACAAAAGATGATATACAGAAGAAGGTTTTAGCGGTTTCTGTGTGTAACACTAAAGAAAATGGTTTCCACAACTTTTAAACTCCAAAAAGGACAAAAGGAAATGTGAAATTATTCCATACAACTTTTCTGACTTTTTATAAAAATGTACATAAAACCAGCAGAAGAGTTCTACAAAATATCTTTTGTCTTCCACAGAAGAAAGAAAGCCATGAGTTCAGAATGCCTAAAAATCACAGAATTTTCATTTTTGGGTGAACTAGCCCTTTAAGACCATTAATACAATCTGGCACTACAGACAATTTGCAACGTTAGAATTGCCAACAAAGCCTATTGGAAGTTTTGGCAATTGCGCCTTGTGTTCTCGGAGTACAGTTAAGCTCCGTTCACACCAAGAACGATAAAGATATTAGCATCCATACCAGTGAACAATATTATCTATTTCGTCTGCCATTTTAAACTCTTGACTCATTATAGCAGGATGGATTCTGATTGGGTGTCGATATTTGTATGGTTCATCAACATTCTGCGCTGATTCCAATTATATTGTTTCTCTATCTTTATAGTTATAGCTGTGGTGTGTGGAAAAAAAAAAATTATATATATTTAATTATCTTTTTAGTTATCGTCCTTGGTGTGAACGGGCCTTTACAGTTGAATACTGCAAGCACCAATCATGTCTCGACAGATCACAGTAGAGTCCCTCTCAGGAAATAAACCATTGGGTTTATACACAAAACAACATAATACAAGGAAAATATAAACATTGAAAAATAAGTTATTTACATATCTTAAAAATACTGCCTTGCATCCTATGGTCCTATATGGCCCATATTATATTTAATAAAAATGCAGGAATGTTGTGCAAATTCCCATGAGGGACAGTGTCTCTGTGATGGGGCATGTGCATTCTGTCTGTCTGTGTTTATTTAAACCAGTGCAGGTAATTTGAGTTCACAGCAGGAAAGCACATGTTGTTACTGCATGATCCTCCGTAGCTCGGAGGGCACATGGAGCAAGGAACACCTACTTTATATGGGGCCTCACCAATCCAGTTCCCCCTGTAAACAACAATAGCAACAACTGTCAATGACAGTCCAATGGACAAAATGAACCATACAAGTGCGCTGTATGCGTCTGCTAGTTACTACCTTTGACATAAAAAAAAGCAATTACTAGACTTCACATTTCGAACTGTGTTTCTATATTGAGAAGACAAGCTTTAAATCAATCTAAATCTACTTTAACTAGCTAGCTCTTAACTAGGGTTTATAAATAGCTTGCTCTGCAGTGGCCCAAGAACTTTCTCAAGTGCGCGCCTTAAAAGACCGAAAAAAGGAGGTCACAAGTCAGTCACAAGTCACCAGCCACACAAGATTATGGTTCTTTGATTCTGGAATTAGAGGCAGAATTCTGCTAAAATTCCACATGCAGCAGGAATGCAAGAGGTCGTCTAGGTCTTTGAACCAGAAGGCCCCATGGATGCCCACGTCAAAAATGTTTTTAACAGAGACGTGTCAGGTTGCTAGCTTAGCCTAATTATGTTACTGAAGAGTTTCACTCTTTGCTTTAAAGCACAAGAAATTGTGTACTTACTTTGGAGAATAGTTGCACACCAAATAAGTTGCCCTCTTCCATACTGAGCCCCAAACATTCATATTATGGCATGTGTTGATGGCACATCCTACTTTATTTGAGGTTGCCCACACCATCTGGTAAAAACAAAAAGTGAGCAACGGTCAAATGTGAATGCTATGGTACTCGATAAAAAAAAAAAAAAACCCTACACAAATAAATAATAAAATGCATATAAAACCGACTCAAAACTTTGGAATGGTTCTGCACCTGAAGAAATTAATTACACGGACGTCATCGTAATCAACTCACTTGTGTATAATGAGTGCACATAGGCCCGTAGCACTTCAGGGGACATCTGGGATTGCAGTCTCGAGGATAGGGAAATGAATAGTCCTTCACTTCATCATGCCAGGGCTTCACCAGCTGCAAAATGGACCTGTATCTGTAAACAATCCAAACATAGCATCAAATCTCATTATGGTGTGATGAAATGCTTTCCTTGTTCTTTCAGGCACAAATGTCCATAGTAGAGAATCAGAGGAAAACATCACTGATCATAAACAGGGGAATGATGGTGAAGATGCATACCTTCCTGTTCGGACGGAAAGGTTCTGACCCAGAAATCTAAGTAGACTGCGAGGGCCATGCTCCCAAATACAAGTGGACGCCCACTGTTCTGCAGTCTTTGCAAGAGTGTCATCCCAGACCTAAACACGGAATACACTTATCAGTCCACTTAAATGGAATTAACTGCAGAATGTATTCTTGATTTTAATGCAAATAAATTAAATTATATCAATAGGAAGATCGAAAAGCCAAGTTTCCCCAAACAATAACACCGATGGATATGCATTAGCAAGAAATGCATTTAATGCTGGAAAATTGTGTTGCATTCACCACAGTAGATCAGTCAATAAGCTTTACCCCTTTAATCTTGGTCAAATTGGAGAACTCTTCAAGAAAATCTAACATTTGGCTCAACTGAAACATATCAGATACAGCATTTCCCATGACTGTGCACTTTTGGAAGAATTTTAGTGCTTATCTGTAGCCTTAGCACACTGATCTATGCTGCAGAGGATCTACTTTGGTGGTCCAAGCCAATTAAATCTGCTCAACAGCTGCTGGTGCCAAATGGACACAGAGAAGTATGTCATTTCTGCATCCTGTGATGAGCGCCGTTACATGTGCAACACTCACGTGTCCACCTACAACAGCAGCAATGCGCTTTCCAGGCAAAGTGCCAGGTAATTATACAATTAAATAAATAAAACAACTGAACCTGGTGAACTGCTGTGAGGGTGTAGAGCAAAAGTTCAAGCAAGCAGATTTTTTTTTTTTTTCTAAAGTCCAAACTGTTCCTGATTGTATCATAGGCTACTTATTTGAAAAATGGTAATTACTGTAAAGTGACTTACCATATATTCCATGTTTGAGGCTGGGGGAAAACTTTCCTCTGACTTTATTATGGTAATCAAGTATCGCAAGCATATCGTTCTGGGAAATATAACGTTTCCGTCTGGTCTTGGGAAGGTTTGCGGCCTCACTGAGATATTTTGGAGGCGCAGAGCCAATATCAGTGAAATTGGTTGCTGGAAGAGATGAAGAGACAGTGGGACTGAAGGCTGCCAGTGCACTTGCTCCACAGGATATACACAAGAGCAGAATGTCGATAGCCAAGCGGCTTTTATTCATGATTGATGGCTGGGATGTGGCGAGGTTTTTATTCCTTTTGCACAATCTGCAAGTGAAACAAATGATTCCCATTCATTAGAGAACGCAATAAACTTTATTACGCCACGTGACCCCTCCTCTACCACAGAGCCAACACTATAAACCATTATTTTAGCATTATTGCATCTTTGCTTTCCATTTCTTTTCAGATTAATTTAGACATTTTTTACTAAGTTTCCAGAATTATTTTATTTTTCATAATCAGTAATTCAATTCATAAGGACCGTAAAAGTGAAAAATGACCGTAAAAACTTATAAAATGCAAGTTTTAACTGCAATTTAACTTTCTTCCACATTACTGTCAACCCTAACCACCAGTGTCATAAACTTGTATTGCTTTTTGCAAAAGGATTTAGCACGCTTTTGACATTTACATAAACGGTTTTCCTTAAAATAAACATTGTGAAATTACACCAGACATGCAATAGTCATCTCAACTCACATTTCCCTTTACAATCCACACATCAGTTTACCAACTATAAAAGGCCGCTCGTGCACAAAAATATCCCTACCTTCTCAAGAGATGCTAGAGCAGCCTGTGGATATAAACACGTCTCCTTATTGCCAGAGTCTGTCTGTCTGTCTGTCTGTCTGTCCAGCAGCAGCTTCGCTTTGACTCTCCGTGAACTCGAGAGCTCTTTCTCTCTCCTCTCCCTGCTGAGAAGCGCTGCGGGTTTATATACGGCTGAGGTACCGGTTCAGGAAGTGTTCCGGCTTTGAAGGTGCGCGGGGTTCCGCCCCATCCGTCACCTGAAGCGTGACATCATCTGAGACGTAATACTGCGTTTCTTTTATCCATTTCCTGGCAGATCCGAGCAGGCTTAATCAAAACATCTGCTTTTAGTTTGCACAGCTGGCTTGAGTAGAAAAGAAAACATAAGATAAGCAAGTGAATAATCCCGTGACCCCGAAATGCAGTTTAGCCCATTGCGATGGATAATAAAGAGTCTCCAAATTAACAAATATATGAGTATTAATAAACCAGGGAGTGTTGTAACTAATTTTATTTAAATGCCTGTAACTGTTTTTAGTACAGGATGTCTCAGGTATTAATATAATGGTCCGCTATTTATTTTCTTAAAATTAAAGCCTTTTAGAAATCTACAACTTATCATAAATTATTAGTATAAAAAGCACAGAAGTGTTACCACTTTTGCAAACTGGTGGAGAAACTGTACTGTTTTATTACAAAAGTCTGGGCAAAACTGTAGAAAGCAAGAAAAAAACTGTTGGCCGCTTTTGTGCGATGAATTAGGATTTTATTAAGACATAGTTTCACAAACCTACTGGAATAGGAGGCAGTGCGTGATATACAACACTTTAATAAACAAAAGAGTCCTTTTAATTTTAGGCACATTTATTGCGGTTACTTATTCACACCACAAAAAACTGTTCCAAACAAGCAAAAGCAAAGCAACTGCAAATCACTATTCTGGATGGATTTAGTGCTGAGCGAGCTATTTAATGATTTCATGATTATTTGTCTCAGTTTTGCATTATTCAGTGTTTTCTAACAAATAGTTTTAGTGAATTATTCAGTAATTCATAAAGATCAATTGTTTCATGACTACATGATTCCGTGTGTTTTTGAACTAATTGCTTGAGTGGATTATTCAATGATTCATTTTCATCATTAGTTTTATTTTTGCACGGTTCAGTGTTTTTGAACAAATCCTTCTTGTTAGAATTTTTATTTTTTTTAAAAAAATCAAATAAGTAAACAGGCTTGTTAGAGATGAGCAAACTAATCACCTTGAGATGCATGCAGGTTAGAAATCTGTTCGAATGTGTTGTACGACTTGTTCTGCTTTGATGCGGACATATGTAAAAAAGTCTCTAAGGTTAGGTTTAGGTGTAGAGAAAAGACAAAATATGTTGACTCAGGAACATATAAAACTCTCAGAACCTGCGTTGCACTACGGGCATCTCAAGTTTGAGCCCTGGCTCACGAACCTTTCCCAATCCTCTCTCTCTCTCTCTCTCTCTCTCTCTCTCTCTCACTTCCTGTCCACCTGTCTCAAAAAAGCCATAAAGAATGCCCCCAGAAATTAATTTTTTAAAATATAAGAATCACTAAAAAAGGTCGCGCATATTGGTGTACCCAGTATTCAGCCAATTAGATTTGAGGACTGTCAGGTATGGAAGCCCTTTCTGCCACTCAATAAAAAAAACGTTATTGCACATTTTTATCTTGCAATTCTGATTTTTTTTCTCAGAATTATGAGATGTAAAGTCGCAACTTTGAGTTATAAAGTCAGAATTGTGAGATGTAAAGTGGCAATTATGTGAATAAACGCACTTTATAACTCTTTAGAATTTGCAATTATGCGATTATATCTCAGAATTGTGAGATAAAAAGTCACAAAAACTTCTTCCATTTTTAAGTCAGTGGCAGAAACGAGCTTCCATACTCGAGTAAAACAACTCAAACCTTGAGGGTCTCCTATACCATATTATGCCTAGCATCTATATGCAGTGTTATTCTCTTGTTAATCAATCCCTTAACCTGGTTTTGTTTTTATAGACTATAAACCGGTTTAAAGGTCTGTCAGTAAGACTGCACCATAAAGTATATAATTACAACTCAACAATAGACTTATACTGGCTGAAATGGTCAGTAATTAGGACATTCAAGAATAACTGGGGGAAGTCCAGCAGTTTTATACTTTAGGGCCATTGCTCTCCGCTTTATTTTCTTTGTCTTATTTATAATAATTCATTGGATCGTACAGATTGCACTTGTTCAGCGTCGGAGTCAAGCCAATCCAGTGTGCCATAGCAGTTAGTGAGCCAAGAGCAAAACCCCCTCAGCAGCTGAATCATTTTCTTTGGCAGCCGGAGGACAAATTAAAGCAACGTGACGCAGAAGCAGCCCCATCCTCCACACGAACGGTAGTGGTTTCCAAAACTTTTCTTGGAAGCGATAGTCTTCAAGAGCTAGAATTGTGAGAAACGAAACCGACGTACAGTTACGTTGTAAAAGCTGTTGTTTTTATATCGTGTGCTCTCTGCGGGAAATTTACAGCGCTAGATCTACCCCATATGTCTAGATTGGTACACCATTTAAAAAGAAATTGTGTCAAGTAACATCGACAGTCAAAACAAATTCACCCTCCCCCTGCGTCAAAACATCAACCTCCATCAGCAGGCCAATCCAAATTCGGTGGGAACATAATAAACATCCTTTACCATGATCTCACTGCACCTGCCCTCATTTTACTGATGCACACTGGACAGATGATCATTTTATGCACACCGCACACACTTCGGCCATCTCATTTAACAGAAAAGATATATGTCGTCTAGTTACTTGACCAAGGATTCATTCCTTGTGTTGTTGTAAGACAAGCGTATATCCAATAGCCCTAGTCTTTCAGGTCTCTCAAACCCAAATGTTAATCTATAACATCAACAGTTCCGACTGCCACAGCTAATTAGACCACGTTTAATGATCAAGCAGTCAAACAAACAATCACTTCTCATTTGTGTGAGATAGTCTAAGAGTAGAGGACTGTTACGGAGAAGCCCACTCTTTTCAGACAGAACATTTATTTACTTATTGCCTCGTTCCAAGTTTCCCCTCACGCTCCCTCTCAGCGGCCTCGCGGAAGCTCTGCTGATGCCAACAGGGTTAGACGCAAAAAGAGGCTACACATGATGGAGTTCATCAGCGTGCTTTCGGCCCATGCGTTCAGACACAGACTCGCAGCTGTGAACTCCACCCGAAGGCTTTAGTTTCTTCCCTGGCGGAGAACAGCACGTCTAGAAAAATCACTTAGCAGTCATCGGTGTGTGAATGAAACTAAAACGCCGCTGCCTCCAGACTAGCAAAACCCGAGTCTGCCCCCGGGGTTCGGATTTGAGAGCTACGCTGCAGCTGTGATTTGATTCGAACAGTCACTGAGAATTTGTTTTTGTTTGTAGCCATCGAAGGGCCAAGACTTTAAGGGATCTTTTCCAGCGTTGAAATCATTAGTATGTTTTGTGCTTAAAAAATTGGCACGTCTAGTCCTTGTTGAGGCGAAATGAAGATAGCGTAAGGTGGAGTGTCAATACATAGAGGTTTATCCACGTCATGTCCGTGTGTTATTATATGTTCATATGTTTCGCATTGTTTCTTGGCCGTGTTCAAGCTTTGTCTCGATGGTCCCGCACGGAATTAATTCTATTGTTTTCAAACAGCAAATCTTGTTTGATATTTCACAGTACATTATAAAATTTCCACTCAAGTTAGTGTACACTGTTCAAGCCGTATTGGAGTTTTGTGGCTAGCTTTCTGACGTACAGTGCAACAGAGATTCAATTTGTTTTCATTATAGTAATATAACACTAAAACGTTCTATAAATTTAATATATGCAAGGTTCCTATTTTCACAAGCATTAATGTTCACTAATGTTAAACATGTTTTTTTTTACACATTTGCAACCAAGGACCACAAAAACATACGTAGCACAGGTTTATTTGTAGCAATAGACAGCAAAATATTCTATAGGTGAAATTATATTTTATTCTTTTATGCCAAAAATCATTAGGACATTAAGTATAGATCGTGTTCAGATGTTTCAAATGATAAATATAAATCAAAAAAAAAAAAAAAAAGACTGGTCACATTTTAAAACAGAAAAGGGTCAATAGCATAATGCATTAATAGATAGCACCGGCTCAAACCCCTGCCCTCTTTTGAAATGAATCAAAACTGACCCTAATTACAAACAAAGCATCTGAATTGTAATTAATATAATAATGTTTGCTGTAACAATTTGCTGAAAAGTCATCAAATCATTGTTTGTATCTACTGTACATATCAGTCAAAAACACTGTTGCCATAAAGCTATGGGTTTCATTGATCTTGCTTGGAACTTGACTGACAAACTACACCATTCTGAAACACCATCTTGCTTATGTTGAAGGCAGGGTCGTCGATTTACAGTAATTATTCTGCTTACTGCAAAAATAAAAACATGATATTTTAGTCATTGCCAATGACTTTTTTAGGAAACAAAATGCCACAGAAGTTGTGGTTGCTATAGAAACAGTCCCTGCACTTAGGACTGCGCATGCACACTGACTAATCTAGTCTGTAAAATAACTGTTTTTAATGCTATTTGAGCAACAAAAACAACATTGCTGAGACAGTTGTTGTCAGGTTTCATTGGTCATTTCATAGTGGAGAATTTAAGGGGGTGTGCACAAGTGTGGGGGGCTTGAGCCGCTGTCCCTTCAATCACCAATGCTAAATAGCTCTTTTACTCCTTTCTAGGGCTCCCAAGAATGTGATTTCTACCGAGGTGGATCCAACCTAACCTCTTATTTAAAGTAATGTCATGAAAGACCAATATCTTCTAACTCCATCTAGTTTCTTTTTGCATTAACAGCTAATGAGTTGCTGCTAGATATTAAGATAAAACCGACTACTATGGCGATTAAATGAGGAGAAGGAGTTGGTCTAGAATTAAAAAAGGGTCAGTCTGTTTTCCCACAATGTTGTCTAGATACATGCTTTCGCAGGAAAGGATTTCAAACATCTTATTGTCACAAGTGAGCTCTTAAACCAATATCAAAAGTAAAAAGTGTTGCACAAAGCCAATTCCGTGCAGCTGCAACCTTGGTGCAGTTAGAAGAATCGTAACATAGACATTAAGCCAAGCATTAAACATCTTCTGCATATATAAGAAACAGCACCTGAACATTAGGAGGGTGAACCTTGTCTTGCACACAGTAAATAAAGCTGAGGTGTGGGAACATGATCATGCATCTCCATGCTACTGTAGCTATTTTTAACATACTACATTCCTGCACAGCCAAAATATTCTCACTCATATATATAAGACATTTATGGACATCTTTGATGCCAGGACCTTATAACCGTGGGTGCAGTTGGCTTTATGGCTGTCCTCAGACATTTCACAAGAGGTTCTGATGTAAACGCCGACGGCATGAGTAAACACGAAATGCTCCGCAGGTCTAATCTTAGCCAGGAGGGTTTTTTCTTTTTCTTCTAAGAATGAAGTTGTACATGAATATAACATCAAACACAAATACAACTGTACAATTACAGTATTTTTTCTAGAGGAAATTTACTGAATTTCACAAAACTAAAGTTTGATTATGATTATTATATAATTTAATATTTTAAATAATATTTTGATGTTTTCAGTATTCATTTTAGTTTTAAGAAAAGTGTTTTATGTTTTCACCATTTTCATAATGTTTTTTGAAAAATTACTATTTAGGTGTTATTTATATTTCAGTAAATACACACATATACAGTATATATATATATATATATATATATATATATATATATATATATTGAAAATATTTACATGTCTATATTTATATTATAAATAAATAAATGTATTTGATATGTAAACATAACAGTTTTCTGAAATATGTACTTCATGTGTGTCTATTTACATATGCATAATATATATATATATATATATATATATATATATATATATATATATATATATATATATATATATATATATATATATATATACACACATATAGCCTCCATATATTACTTAAAAATTTGGATGTAATGAATCATCTGACGGCACCAATATACAGCACTCATTCCCAACCTGTATGTTGTTGCGAAAGTTTAATCGTTTATTTGGTACAATCCACTGAAAATGTAAGTCATACAGATTTCAAACAGATTGAACTTTAGTTTTTAGGTGAACTACCACTTCACTGGAACTGCCATTGTACTCTGGATGGTGCTTGAAGAGAAGAGACAGAATGGTCTGAAATTGTACCTGTTCATAGTGGCTTTGGAGCGCATCTCTGGTCTGGCCGTGGTGGGAATAAACGTGTGCAGCATGGTCTTGCAGATCACCCTTGGTTGTGAAAATGAGCAAGCCGATTGGCCGCGGCTAAAGAGGTCCTGAGGCTGTCTAGACAGCAGATGAAAGATGACTTGCGGTTTCAGCCTTATTGACTAGCCAAGGTTTTCTACCTGTCTTGGCTATAATGCAAGAACATGTATTCAAATCACACTGCATGTGTGCAATTCTACCTTAATGCTGCATGTCATACATACACTCAAACAAAAAGACTTTTTTTTATTTGTATGTCTCTGAACTGACTGCAGAAAACATTGTACATCCAAAACAATTTAAGGGTTTTAAAGAAAGGAATAGTGTGTTTTATGTACTCCTGTCTTTGTTGAGATTATAACACTTTTTCAAGTTTCCAAGCATTGTTTAACTCTGAGAGGATTCAAAGGGGTGAGCACTTTTTTAAAGTGAAAGTTTCTGCAAAAGAGATAACAATTTTCCTGGATGGGAGTTGGATCTGATGAAGTGCCCAATCTACTTATATAGCTGACTCTCATAAAACACCCTTCTATGTGTACCCTACTGTATACATTACATTGCAGTGTTATTTAGTATCTTGGATAATTACATGAATGCAAAAACAAACAAACATTAGAAAGAAAAGAAAAACTTACATTCAGCAGCATTTCTGAAAGGTTAAAGACCAATATACTCACAGCAGTTATTTTTCTTACCTGATCTCATGACATAAACGCACCTAATAAACCGTAATTTTCACACAATTACATGAAGAATAGCATGTTATGACCTCAAAGCAATATTAACATGCTAGGAGAAACTTATGCTTTCGAATGTTAGCATGCACATATCCAGCTTCATATCTGTGGGTTTTCATGGACAGCAGGTTGTAAAGAGATGTACTTGAACGGTTCAACAAAACGCACGTTGAAATGACACCGTTGCATCAACAAATGTGTTTTTATATCAGTTTTGCATTTGTTAACACTATCAGGTATGTTTAGGGTTGGATTTGGTTTAGGACAGATTTCCATCATAATAGAGAATACATTTTTAGTGACAGTCCCTGGATATTTAGCGAAATAAAAAGAGATAAACAATAAGTACCTATATTAACATAGACATAACAAAAATGTGCCAGGGTTCACGTATTTAGCGCCACTCAGTGGACATTTCTTTTTGTAACTTTTTTTGTCAAAACGTGCAGTAAGACTTAAAGACAAGGTACATATGTTTATGAGACCAGGTTGTCTTTTTTCTGTGTCCGTCTTTTTCATTTGCAGCGATATGCTGTTGAGACTGGCTTTTAGATGAATACATACATTTTTGTTGTGTGCTTTCCTCTCAATAGCCAAATTAACTTGCAACATATATGATGGAGGTGAGAAAGCAGCAGTTAAAAAGTATATTTGATCATAGCCATGTGGATATTTTCCTACTATCTCTGCAATTTGTTTTACAGTATAGATTGCTTTAAAGCAAGCAGCTTTACAGTGTTGCTGATACGAAGTGCAGGAGGATAAACATGTACATGCATGTTTTCCCTGCGCCGTATGCAGTGCATCTGGAAATCAGTGGATGCAATAAGTGGTAGAGCAGATAGATGCAGATTCCTTTTTCAATCTTAACTATCATAAATCCTTTCCCTATAATCAAAATGTTTTTTGATTTATTCCCCCACTGCAACTTCTGCAAAAACTGTCACTGTACAGGAATATTACCAGGTTGTTTTAAAGTTCCTGGTTTGGCATGTACGTGAAGATCAGTTTGCATATGATAACTGTATATTTAAAATGTACCTTCATACTGAAATCAGTTGTAACAGCTTAATATTTTATGTAGGCTGTGACGAAACCAAAATAATTACATTGTTAATAATAACATTAATCCATTTGTTGTTTGTTTTAATTGTTATGCTGTAGATATCACATAGACAGCATATTTAAATGCAATAAGTTAAATAAAGAAAACAGTTGCGTGAAAAATCAAAACATTACCTAGCATTGTAGACAATGATTTGCTTTATTTCTGACATAAGCTACTCAATAGGCTTGTTCTGCTTCTAACAACAAGACAACTAGATGAGTGAAAATTTAAGGCCCTTTTACAAAGTGATTTTAACTTCAATGATAAGTGGAATTCAAAAAACACATTTCACATACAGGAAAATGCAGCATTTATCATAGTTTTCAACACAGCAGCTTTCTTCTTTCATGAGGGGGTTTGTGATTACAGCATCTTTGTTTCCACGTGGAACGTTAAAGAACGAACCGCTCGCATCTTAAATCAATTCATCCAATCCGATGACGACTCCTGAAGTTTTTCCAGTTTTGTGTGCCAGTTGCATCAGAAATTCAGCCAATAATTTGAGGGTGTGACGTCTGAGGCTGAGATAGTTGTTGCATCAGGTATGTCAAACATAGCTCCTGGAGGATCGCACTCCTACAGAGTTTATTTACAACTCCGCTACCTGTGGCTTTCAAAGGTTTTGTCAGACCGCTGACAAATCAGATGTTTTCTCAAAACAGAAAACAAGAGATTAAATCCGATTTGTGTGTCCAGACATAACCAACTTATCTTCATGAGTTGCTTTGATTACGAGGTAGGTGTACACGCGTATATTTCAAAATGAAGCTTTCAAAAGAGGCTTTCAAAATGTTTGCAGGAAAGTGAACGTGCTTCATCTGGTTCTAAAAATACCTGTCCTGTCGAAGACTCCTCCGTCACACAAGGAGAGCTCAGAGGACACTGGTTCATGTGCTGTGCTGCCATTTCTGGAGCTTTATGGTGTTATTTACGTCATTGTCAAATGGACAGCCTCAAGCCTCACGGTTTCTATCCAAATTATCTTAAATTTAGTTTTGAAGGCGAACAAAGCTTTTATGGTTTTGGAAGGACATTTTGGGCTGGAGTATTTACCTTTTTTAAGTCAAGGTAATACAATAATGTACATTTATTTACTATACATAATAACAGGTTATTCGCTTCCAAATGTCACAGAAATTCTTGTGACATCTCCTTGCATTGCCAAAAATATTCCTGGTCCTATTTGCTATACCTAATAATGAAAAATACAGAAATGTTCTTAATGGGACTTCCAAGGTAACAAGATAGAACCCTGTACACTACAGGGTTTAATGGTAAATTGTACTCAATCCTTCAAAAAGAGGTTGATCTAGCACTTAAAGCTGGTAATGAAAGTTCCCAGCGTTACACTGTGTCCCCTTAATTGACTTCTATTCAGAGGCTTTTAAGGCATGTTGGCAGCGGTGATGGTGATTGAAAATCCATCATAATTTCTGTGCTTTTGTTTGGCCTACTCAACAAAGAATCCATTACAATTTAATGATTTCGGTGTCTTTAAATCTGTCACCCATCACTCTAAGTGAAACTGTGCCGCATGACCTCATTGTCTCCAAAAACAAAGAGTATCACACTCCCAGTTTTCACGCTCGGCCCTCTGGCCTGCTGCGTGTACGTGCTCAGCGGGTCTAGATTTAGAAAAAGCTTTCTGCGAGGGCGTATCAGCTTTTATCAAATATCAAATAGGGTGGTTTGCTTTGAGGTCTTTCTCTAATTTCAAACAAATCACACAGTAAGCCGTGATACTGTCTTGTTTAATGAGACAATGAAAACTTGGCTAGAAACCTAGCTAGCTCACCCAGAGATGACCATGAGAATGTTGTTTCAGACTAGTTTGGGGTTTATTCCCATCACTGTATACCAAACGTTGACCTCACATGACGATGAAAAGAAACTCGCACAAGTAAGCTTATTCTTTAAGGGGAAACAAGATTGAGCATCTGTTTGTGCCTCCTACGCTTAAGTAAATCACATCTCTCCTTATCTTAAAGCTGAATTTAAACAGTCACGCGTGTTTTAAAAACACTGCTTTATCGCAATTATTGTGTACTAGAATTACTCTTTGATGTTTCTGGATTCATTTATTATTTTATTTTCATCTCTGCTGTTTCAGCGTTCAGCAGACCAAACAAACGTAGCCACTCCAGGTGCAAAATACGTCACCGGACACCCTAAAGTATAATTGGTTGGACGTTGTGCTGTAGGAATCCAATTTTTTTGTGTTTAGACATACAAATCTGCATCACCGCAGTCTTTGTTTTGACTGCGGCTCTACGGTTGGTCAGTTTCACCCACCATTTTTCCTTTGGCTTTCTTTCCCATAGCAAGTCATGTTTTGCGCAACATAGACATAAGCTTGTTTCCTGGAAATAAAGTGACTGGAAATGTAAATTACTTTTAGCTCTGTTTATGAATTTATGCAAGGTGCGTCTGGCAGTTACAGCCCCAGATAAGTTTTGACTTCCAACACCCCGAAGAGTAAAACCATGACATCATGTTTTACCACATCTGCATGGTGTTTGGGTCTCGCCAAAGCACTTAACCAGAAGATTCATTTTTCATTACATTCTACTGAAAATCAATAGTGCGTCACTGCAATGAAAATCCTGCCAGCAGGCTTTCAGTGGCTTGCTGGGCTCATCTTTTCACTTCTTCACTTCACGTGATTTTCCACAAACAGTAGCCATGTGGAAAACTCACATTGAATTTCTTTGGCAGTTTCCATTTATCAGCATGTGTCTGACAATCATAATTCTGTCATGTTACAGGCAATCATTTTAGATAATGCCAGATGAGCTGGTTATATAAAATTGATTATAATTAAACAAAAAGAGCCAAGTCATTTAAAATCAGTCATTTGAGGTTACATGACTTCAGATGCAGCTCTAAAGAGAAAGCTTTTGAAACAGATATTCTGTAAGCATTATGCATACATTTATTGTCTGTTTTAGTGTTTTAGAGCATTGTCTCACTCTTCAGCACAAGTGTAGAGGTATGCACTTATATTTCTAGCCTATAGATACAGTTGTACTGCATACATGTGTTCTCAATACAGTGTAAATGCACAGAGGAAAAATGTATGATCTGTTATAGGCCTCTACACAGTGGAGCCAGTGGTATCTATCTGTTATCATAAAATATACAGGTCTCTCCAGACTCTGAAGTTAGTTTTTGGTGCTAAGAGCCTTATCTAAAAACTGAAATATAACTCTGACCAAAAATAAGTAAACATTAGCTGCTGGTACAGTGAGTTTTTTTAGAGTTTCTCTTTAGTTGTCTCTGTTATGTCACCTCTTACTCCATACTACTACTGCATTTTTTCTCCATTCCAGAAAGCTGGGACCTTGAGGTATCTCTTTGTGCTCTTAGAATGACAAACCTTTAGCTGACCTATGACCCTTAACATCTCAAAAAACCAGATGGAACCACACTAAAAGAAATACACAGAAAGTCAGAGTTAATGTCTTGTTTGGTCATGAACCTGTTCTGCATGTTAGAATAAGGATGTTGTAGATATTTTGAAAATTACTAAAAGTTGACTAAAACCTTGAAACCTTTAAAAATTCACAATTGTGGTGTGACGACTTTTCTTGCTGCTCCTTTTTTGATAACTTGATAACCTGAGAAAACCTACCTAACGTCGCTTTAAATGCACTGGAGAAGCCATTTCCCTCAATGACATTAACACAAACAGAACAGTCTGGGGAGAGATCTCTCTGAACTCATTCCCATCGTCAAATAAACCTCTGTAACTGTAGTAACTAGGAGTTGGAGCCAGGAAAAGCAGACTCCAAAGCTCCAAACATGGTAAAAATAGTAGTAAAGCAAAACATTTCATCAGTTAACAAAGATAAGAGAACTCCGTCATAGTTTGGGAAACCTCTGCTGTGACTGAACACTTTCTGGGTTCATGTTGTAATGACCAACTACATAATGACGAGCAAAAGCACTTCTTGAAACCTTTAGTCATTAAATAAACAAACTCAGAAAAAGACGAACGTCACAAAGAGATTTCATGAAAAGCCTAACTGCATCAGCAGCTATATAATTTATATAGTGGGAGAGCTAAAAAGATTTAGTTAATTTATCATAGAGATCCTAATTTATGCATATTCTAAAACAGATTATGAAGAGATGATATTTTAATATTGCATGCCATTTATTATTATTGGGGATAAGAAAGTCTTATATAGTGCAACATTTTTAGGAGACAGCCAGGTGTCCGAAATAGTTATATTAAGCGCATTCGTTCAGTCCCATAATGCACCACAAATTCTACATGCTACTAAAATGGCTAGTGTGTACAATGAGGATGCCATCATATGAATGTCCATATGATTGCTGGCTCATTTACATTCATAAGCAACCGATACAGCAATGGTCTTGGACTTTACAGTGACACTTACTGGTCTGGAAGCAGCACTGAAGCCAAATCAATTTTAAAAGCAATTTTAGCCGGCGTTTCAATTTGTGTTTGGACACATACTTGCCATCATATACCACAATGCTCCACTATTATATGTAATATTATTTGTAAGATATTTAAAATAGCCCAAGCATACCTCAGGAGCATTCATATTGCTTGTAGATGTTAATAAACTTAGTGTGGTCTTTTTGAAGAGTTCAGAAAAAAAAATTGCTTCATTGAAGGATCACAGAAGCATGTGTTGTTTGAAACAACCAGGACTCTTCTTAGATCTAGCTTCCTGGTCAAACTGAGCAACTGATGGAGGGAATTGGTTACTGTGGTGACCAAGAACCTGATGGTCACTATAGCTGAGCTCCATTATCCTATGTTTTTCAGGAGCAGGGACTAAGGGACTCGTCAAAGTAGAAGGAACACACAGTGCAGCAAAATATAAGAGATATCTTTAAAGGAAACCCTGTCCGTAGCAATCAGAAACTCAGACTGGGGAGAAGGTTCACCTTCCAACAGGACAATGACCCTAAACACAGCAAGAGTGACTTATAGACAACTCTGTGAATGTTTGTAAATTGAACCCAATTAAATATCCCCCATCCAACCTGACAGCTTGAGAGTTGAAGAGGTGAGGAGAAGACTTGAAAGACGCTTCATAATATTTAGTTAAGGGTATAAATACTTTTTTTAATACTATTTTTAATGAGACAGTGTGAAGTTAGCAAGGAAAGGGCATAAAAATGGAGTGGAATTCAGTGCTCGAAACATTTGCAGATGTATTTTTTACCCATAATGAATTAATTCACCAACTGAAAGTGTGTTTGACTGGATCTCAACATGGCAGTCACCATGCATTTGTAAACATATTTGTCAAAAGTACAAGTCAGTCCTTTCAGTGTAAAACATTTTCAAGTGGAAAGAATGAATTAGTGCACCTGTAAGTTGTATAAAAAGACAGATGGCACATGGTTGTCATACTACTTCATGTAGTAATGGCACCTTTGGTATTTGTTTTTGCCATTGTTTTGCAGATATATTTTTCCAGGTTGTGATCCATGCATATAAATTCAAATATAAAAGACCATTTTAGTGGGATGTTTAGTTGAATGTGCAATATATCAGATATACCAATGATCACTTTATAAAGCATGCCTTGTTGAAAATGGCACATGACGTTGGCGTATAGGTTGGAAAACTCTAATCCACTGCATAGTTTTTGAAGAATTTCCTTTTAAAAATAACTGCTTAAATCATTTGAATTCACAATGGTGGTGTGACGAATTTTCTTGCTGCTCTTTTTTCCATTTTGAAAAGACTGCTGTTAGGTGTTTCTTTCATTTCTTTTTTCTTTTTTTTTGCATGGTGTAGGATGACACATTCATCTTACTGTATATGCAAACCGTACATATAGTGCCATATACCAGTGTTGTTATTGTTAAATAAATTAATACTATTAAGTAAAAAAAGAAAGAAATGAAAGCTTAATATAATTTTTGTTAAATTATAATAAAAAGAGCATACAATAAAATGATTGAAACAAGAAAAAAATAAAAGTTACATAATAAACTAAAAATAGTATATATAATAGTGTATTAATACTGCTCAGATCAATAAGAAGTAGTTAGTTTAAAATATATATCTCATTCATAGACAAACCTTTAACTAGTAGTGTACCATAAATCATGATTTCGAAAACCTAAGGTAATGCAGCTCTGTGTTAGCACTGAGATAAATGCATAAGAACTTGATTCTGCAGCCCTAGTGGCATTTTACATAGGCTATATCGCCTGACAAGTCTTTATTTTTACTGGCACCTGGTGATGGAGACTTGCGCTTGTTTGATGATCTGCTCAGCAGGACTGCTTTACTTCTAACAGCAATGGATATCATATGTAAAACAGATTATCCAATAAAGCTTACTTTTCTTTTCCCACAATTAACAACTGAAAACGAGTAGTATGGGAGGATTTATGTATACTCCGTTCAGTATCATATTTCTTAAGGCTGGATTTTCCAAAATTTGGCTTGTGATTTTTATCATGCATAGAGCGCACATCCATTAGTCTACTTCCACTGACAGGAGCAAAGAAAGAATGTTAGGGCCCATATGCAATATAGAAAAGGTCAATCTTTAGCCATGATAAAATGTCAATATCTTATTCAAGCCAATTTGAAATAAAGTCAAGTATGTCTACTCTACAACTGCTTATGTAAGATTGTTCGTCTTTCAAATCAACAATTTGTTTCCCATCTTGCCAAATCAAACTTTTACCTTGCAAATTCGACTTATTGTCAGCATGCTAGACTCGGCAACTATATATTTTTTGGTCCAGTGTTGTTATTGCAAGGCTACGCCATTGTTTGGGATCTAGTCATGTGATTTTTAAGAAGTGAGTGTCAATGAATTGACCCTTGTCATCAAGAGGCAGACAGGGAAACACTTATATTACCCGTCCATATGTTGAGGAAAACTGTGGGTGGTAGTGACGTAAAACGCTGAAAGAACATTCTATTAACCTCCCCAAAAAAACATTCCATTCATTCAAGACCACTTTCATCAGCTGACACGAGTGACCAACATCTGTTAGGTCAATGACGAAGATTATTGGATAAACATTACCATTACGAATGCATACATGTGAAAAAAAGCTTTTTGAGCTTGTTTATTTATAATACTTGCCTCCATCTTCTTGTGGCTTTGGTAAAGTCATTGATTTAAAAAAAAAAAAGGTTTTCTCCAAGACGTACCTATGAAGCTTGTTCTCACCCCACGGGGAGCCCCTCCAGCCGCAGATGATGAGAAAACCAGTTGTGGCCCCAAAAGGGTAGCTAAACCCGCATAAACATAACAACAGTAGATTTTAGTCTTAAAACAGAAGCATTTATTTATGCGTGTCAGGTAAATTCTCAAATGGACAGAAGCATACAAATACTAATAATGTATTTAATTATAGCTTTTATGTCAGTTTTATAGTTTGCATTTTTAATTTAAATTAAATGCATGCATGTTTGAAAGATTTGTCTAATTTTCAGGTGCTCATAAAGTGTGAATTTATTTGATCAAAAATACAGAAAAATCATAAATATACTATATTTCTGCTTTCTCTTTGATTTTGATTTCTTCCATTGTCCTCATTTGTAAGACCTTGTAATTATCATTATTACCTTTTACATCATTATCATCACATCAATCATTATTGCCTTTTACGTGTGAATCTGTAATGATACTCAAAACAGCTGAATCTGAAAGTTTAATGCAAATTTACAAAGTAGAATTAGATGATATAAAGCAGTGATAGAATGATAAATGTCTACAGAACATGATTTTATCTTTCTTGCTAATCAGTAAGCATTTATTGGTAAGATTATTTCATAATGGTGACATTTAAAAAAATAATAATTGTAAAATAAATTGTACTCATTGACATCAATCTCGAAATGCAACATATCTGTTATTCTTGGGGAGCCTGTGGCACAGTGACGCAAGCTGCCACAAAGACTTAGGCTCTAAGAGGATGAAGCATAAAATTTTGGTTTCATTCATGCAGTTACACAAATACACATCCTCTCAGTGCACGTAGCATGGAGAAGACAGGCTACGGCTCTCTCAAGACGTTTGCATGTTTCCAAAACCCTGTTAAAATGTTCAATTGTAATAAATTAGGTCACACATGCCACTGTTGATGTTTGGGGAGTTTTTTGTCTTGAATGCAAGTAGGTCCTAATGATAAATGGACTGATGTTGTTTGATTTACAAGATTTCTAAGCAAACGCCAGACTGAACGGTCATCCAAGGCATTTATTTAATTTAACATTTATTTCCCAACATTTAACATTTATTTCTCAATGTTATCCTGTCTTTCCAACCTTCTTATATATTAGGTCATAACTCTTGCACCCTTGGTAAATATGATCAAAGAAGGCTATGAAAGATCCTTTTGATATTTTATTTAAGAAATGCACAAAAATCTAATCACTTATTAGACAATAAGAACTTTAATTGGGAAAAATAGTATTATGAAATAAATATTTTTCTCAAATACATGTTGGACACAATTATCGGTACCTCTAGAAATTCTATGAGTAAAATATCTCTCATTTATATTACCATTCGTATTTACAATTTGAGCACTCCAGAGTAATTATTAACATGAAAAATGTCCATGCTTGGCTTCCTATTTCACAGAAATATAAGATGTGTCTGTATCATCGTAATGCACTGTGAGGAGGAGAGTTTAAATGACCAAAGACTCTCCAAGGACCAGAGCTGGAGAACTGCAGAAAAAAGTTGCGTCTCTGGGTCAGAAAACCTTTAAAAAAGGATCAAACTGCCTCTACATCACCACAAAAATTCTCCACGCTCATCCAAAAAAACACTCCAGCATATTTAGTTATTAGACACGACTGGAACTTCAAATGGGACTGTATTCTATGCATAGATGAAACAAAAAAATGTCTTTTTAGCAGAAAAACCCTCAAAATGGGTTTAGTACAAACTGCAATAAAAAGAACCCTATATTTCTGCTGGACATCTTGTTTAGACACATGGCATCGTGGATTCTATCAAATACCAAAAGATAAAAATCAATAAGTGCCTCAAAAATAACACAAAAATGGGTCACTGAGCACAAAACCATGTTTCTGCTGGCCATTCCAGTCCTCTGACCTGAACCCTGTAGAAAATGAGTTAGGTGAACTGAAGAGAAGAAGCACCAACATCTGTGAATCTAAAGGGTCTAGAATGATTCTGAATGAAGGAATGGTCTCGTATCTCTTGTCAAGTGTTTCTAGCTTCACCAGGCCTTATAGGAGAAACATTAGAGTTGTTAAACTGGCAAATGGAGGTTTAAAAAAAAGTATTGAATAAAAGGGTGCTGTTAATTGTGGCCAGTGTATATTAGAGAAAAACATTTATTTCATAATGATGTTTCTTACCATTTTAAATTCTTATTCTCCAATGAAAGGTTAGATTTTTATGGGGTTTTTTCAAATAAAAGAAAAATAAATTAACAAAAATTAACAATGCAGATCTATTTTAACAGCCTTCTTTGATCATATTTACCAAGGTTGCCAACAATTTTGACCATGTCTGTACTCTACATATACAAGATTTTTCTTAGAAACAGTGTAGCATTCCTATTGTGTCCTCTTTTGATGATATTAACCTAATTAATAAGCGTAATTTCATTTGTTTGGATGGAACAGTGCAATCCTTATAATGCCCTACAGTTATCCATAAATCTTTCCAACCCAACATTCATCTATTTTGTAAGGAATAATAGCTGTCTAAAGTCTTGTGGGCAGTAGCATGTTATTTTCTGTGGATTTTGAATACCATTGAACTATTCCTTGGGGAAGAGTTTATTTTATTATCCATTATCAAGCCGTTTTGCTTTTTCCAAGATTATGTTCTGCTGGTTATGATTAATGTGATCACTGAAGGAAAGCCTGGATATTGTCTTTGTATTTGAAAAAGGTGATTAACAAGTCTCAGCAGACCAATTTTCTTGTCACAGTTTTACTAGGCCAAAGGCAATTAGACAGACAATATGATAGTTTTGGTCTTGTCTTTGGATGCTATTTCTGATCAATTTGTCGATAAAGGCTTTCTCAATTATCTATGATAAACATTACGAACAAATAATAATGCTGTCATTGCATGTTGGCAGTTTAGGCTGCATTTCCCTCTTCAGAAAATGTTAAATCCCTGCACAAGTGGAGAGAATGAAGAGGCTATTCACAGACTCAAAACTCATTTTTGGCTTTGGCTGTGAAGTCTTGAGCCAGACTCATGGCAATGTGGCTGTGGTCCGCCTTGTTTATTGGAATTGGGAAGTGTAAACACTATAACCTTAAAGCTGTAAATAAACAAGAGGGTATTGAGTTCATCTATTTTCCCACTGTGAATTAAATTAACATAGTAATATTTTCCATCCAAGTGTCACAAGACCTTGGCATGTGAGTGGCAATTTGAGTGGAAGAGACATTTTCACTTTGGGATAAAAAAAACTAATATATTTGTTAATTTGAGACTTAATGTTCTTTGTGAACTGATTTCATGAAAGATATGTTATCTTATTCTAACTAGATAATCTTTAAAAGTGTACTCCTGCACTTTCACTGTCTATATAAGCCACGTGAGCCATGCCACAAGTGAGACATTTCCTCCATGAGATTGACCATTAATGCTAACCTCTCATCTTTCCCCAGACAGGAGCACAGCACGGACCCACTGCACTGGACAAAAGGAAGAGAGCACCCACAATACCAGAGCACCTGTTCAAATTGTTACTTTTTCACCTGTGTGTGTAAATGAATCCACTCTCTGGGGCATTTATTTTGAGCTCACCTTGTCGTGTGATTCTTCAGCCCGTTCTTGTCTCTTTTCAAAAAGGTTGAGATGGCCAACTAAATAAAATGCGTGCTTTACTTGGTGCAAGGTAAGCTAAGTAGTTAAAGTCCTTTTCGAGGAAAGTCTGTTCGCTCTGTGGCTATATTTGCAAAATTGCTCCCTGAACCCACAATTATATTACATATTTCAAACCAGCAACAAAATCTCAAAAATATTAAATGCCTCATTAATGTTACTTAAGCTTAAATATCAGTGAAAAGGCTGTTTTTTTTTCAGGCTAGATAGCAATGCAGTGCAGTCGTAACCCTTAACTTAACAGTGTGTTTCCCCTACAGCGTCAAATCTATGCTTAGTGCTGCTGGCAACACTACAATGGCTCTGCTTCAGGGTGTGACAAATCTAGGGCAGAGCACGCCCCTGAAAACACCTTGTTTGCTCTTCATCATCAGCGATTACTTATCGCCCGCATTTTCCCATTCATATGTATAGGACTGAACATCGCTCTAGTCTTTGTTAAAACAATTAATATTTGAAACTGCTAATGCTGCTAATATCCTGTGAGTTACTCGAGCGTTTTGAGTTTCAAAACACTCCCATTAACATTATCCATCTATTATACATATAGAAACCGCTATACCTGTTTATGAAGAATTAGTAATGATCTAGTTTTTGATTATGTAAAAACGTACCATTTGCAATTTGCCATTGCTAGCAGCAAATGTCCGAACTGTTTTTGGCAGAAGAATAGGAACATGAAAACTGAAAATATCCCACTGTTAAAATATCTCACACCATCCGAGGCACATTCCATGCTCAATATCTCTCTGGATTGGCTGATGATGTGTATTATGGTGCAGAATGTACTGTTATGGTATATGGTGACAGTTTATATGAGGCTGTCAGAGCACATACCCGTAATGTGTCTGCAAGAATGCATGACCACAGTATCTCACTGTCTGCAATTCATCCTCTCTGAATCCTTTGTGCCTTGTCATTTTATTTGCACAGGAATCCCTCAGTTCCATACCACTCCACGCCAGATGGGAGAGTGGAGACAGCATTTGTTATGAAATATGGTCAAGAGATTTTAGCTGGAAGGTTGCAGAAATGACGAGGGCACTTTAAAGTGCAAAATAAATTAGGAAAAACACTCAACTTTTACCATACTAACATAAATTAAGAGAGGACTGAAGAGCATCCAAGATATTCTGGTAAGAGGTCACCACTGTGGACATTTCATTCTTGAGAAACCAACATGAATCATGTGGCTTATCTAACGTCTCAACTAAAGACAATAAACAGCTGCATTCAGAGCAAGTAATATAACGTAAAACTGGGTTTTCATGACCATAGTGACTGTTCACACCGACTGTGGCCAGAAGTCTTTACACAAACACTTGAGCTCAGCGGGGTAAGAGCTATCAACAGCTATGCCAGACCTCCACTCACCTGCATTATCTAATGAACTCCAGGACACTGCATATACAGCCAAGCCAAACATCTATTAAACACCTTTGTTAAATTTCCATTTTCTGCAGTGTCTGGTGTGATTTTAAGATAGTGAAAACCTTTTTCTCTCTGACTACATCCTGTCATTGTCAGGCCTTTATCCCTGTGAGGTTTGCAGAGTTTCTTTTGCTTTCTGTGACTAAGCCAGGTTCTCTAAAAGAAATACTTTGAAGGAACGGTTCACCCACGTTATTTTTTTGTTGTTAAAAAAGTACTCATCTTCAGACCACCTTAGATTACTTTGATTCCTCATCACAATTTAGTATTTTATTACATGCTCACTAGTAAATTGGTGACATCAGAATTAGAGTCCAAATGGATGTCTTGAATGGATTTATGGATTTCTTACATTCATGCAGCTTTTTTTTTTATACAAGATGTTAAGTGATGAACTAGATTTTTTTATTCTGATGGCACCCATTCACTGCAGAGGATGGTGAGCAAGCTGTCACTCAGCGGCGGTACAGCACCATGGTGATGGGACGTGATGTCTCCATTTCCCTTCTTCAGGGAACGATGGTTACATACATAACCGAGACATTCTCTTTCAGTTGTCAGACCGACAAATTGGGATCCCTACCACAACGCCATGGATGTTGCCCCTTCTGGTGTCCTTTGGGAGTCTTCCCCATCCCCTCAAGGCAAAATACCTGCTGGGGAGAAACAGGTTCTAAGACTATACCATGGAAATACACACAGACCACTACATATTGGACCCCAGCCCTCTACCAGTTCTCAAGGATTCAGCGAGTGAGGGCCTGGTGCAGGATGGTCCATTACGTCTGGCTGCTGAGGGGACGGAGGAGCTCAACAGGGTCTATTTTATGGATTCTCTTGAGAAATTGAACATGCTTCTACCCAGTTAAGGTGAGACAACAGGAGGATACTGGCTTCACAAGGCTATAGAACCTAGCAACGTGTTAGGGGTTGCCCAGCCTGCAGCTCTACAGATATTTGTCAGTGAGATGCCACGTGCCAACACCCAGGAGGATGCCACACTCCTTGTAGAGTGGGCTCGCAGTCTGAGGGGGCAGGGCACATCCTGTGCTTGGTAAGCCAGGATGATGGCATCCACTATCTAGCACTATCTAGCCATTCTCTGCTCAGAGAGGGCATTCTTCTTCTGCCGGGCCTTTGTGACAGACAAAGAGTTGGTCTAAGGTCCTGAAGCTTTGCATCCAGTCAGCATAGCATCTTAAGGCCTGGACGGGACAGAGTAAAGCCTCCTCTGGGGGCAGTGCTTGCAGGTTCACCACCTGATATATGAAAGGAGTGGTAGGAACCTTGGACACATAGACAGTCTGGGGCCTCAGAGTTAATGCCTGAAATCCGAAAATGCCTGCAGTTTATGTCCTTGATAGAGGCCAGTGAGAGCAGAAGCATAGTCTTCATAGACAAGAACTTCAGCTTGACGGCTGGCAAAAGCTCAAATGGTCCCTGTTGCAGTGCTCTTAGCACTAGTGACAGGTCCCAAAAGGGTACTGTGGAAGGGCCATGGAGGATTTAACCAAAGACCGAACTAGCAGCACCAAAGGCACCACCGACATATGCCTGGTGGGGTGAGGAGCCACAGGGACATCTCAGGTGTCTCATGGCTGGTCCGAAGCTGGGTCTGAGTGTGTGCAACTCTTACCTGTGTCCAGGCAGTAGGAACATGGGTAGTGTGTTGGCTCATACTCCCAATAATCCCAATACTGCTCACTGGTGAGAGAGGAGAGTGAGTGTGAAAGGAAACGGCTCTTTTGTCAAGATGGCCAGTGACTGAGAAAAATGAAACAAAATATTTTCCACCTGGCCCTCTTCCAGGGGGTGGAGTGGTGTGGTCATCATCTCCTGAAGAGCAGCTCCCTTCATCCCTGGGTCGCCTGTCTCAGGGCTGTTTGCTCTTACGCTTCCCGGGGTCCGGCTTCATGGTGCTGCTTTGCTGGTGGCTGATGTGATGGCTGCGCGGGAGCGGCATGTGTGATGCTAATTTTCAGAAACATCTGTTTTCAAATATTGTTTTGAAGTCATAACATGATATTCTAAGCAACTGTGAACAAAATGATTTTTTTTTATTAATAACTCACCCATGTCATTCATATTTATAACACAAAGAATTTTTTTAAATAATAAGTACACACTGCTCTTACACAGTAGAGTAAAGTACCACTATTGATTTGATGCTGTATTATTATGCACACTATGTAGATTGTGCCTGATTTTTATTCATAGCTAGTAATTAAAGTATTCAGAAACCAAAATATTCTTGTAATGTCGTTTTTGTCAAGAAAACGTAAATGTAAAGGTAAATGACACAGGCGTTGTTGACGTGAGGGACAGTGAAAGCTGCTGAAACAGTCGAGTTTATATTGAGTAGACTTGGAGCTGATGAGTGTGGCTTGTTAGAGTTTAGTTTAAGAATTAAACACTGGAAATTAAACAGTGGAAAATAGCTTGGTTTTGAGTTTGCCAAAGCAACGGTTTTGGATCTTGTTGAGAAAACAGAGATCCTCAGTGAATTCTTTATGTCAATAAACCTTACTGCCATCTCATTTAATAGATGTGTATTACAATGAATTATTGTTAATGTTTTTTCCCCAAAGGAATATACCAAACCCTTCAGCTAAAGCTAAAGTGGTTGGACATACATATAGTCCTCACACCATTTGTAAGGCTGAACCAACAGGCTATATATATATATATATATATATATATATATATATATATATATATATATATATATATATATATATATATATATATATATATATATATATATATATATATATATATATATATATATATATATATATATAATTTATATATAAATATTTGGTGCTTTATTTATTTATTTTAATTTATTATTTATTATTATTTATTATTTATTTGTGTTGTAAAAGATTCAGATGCAGCCCTCACAATAGTTAAAATAATTTTTATTAAAATATTTTGATTTTTTTATTGTTGGTAGAGTCATGCATTTCTGAATAAATATACTTGCTTATTCTTTCAATTATTTCTTGATTATAAATGGTATTATTTCTTGACGGATCACTAACACTGTTTCTGGTTCAGCGTGTTCACAAGCTTCCCTCTCGGCCTATTTACATGACTGTGTGTGTTTGATGTGAAGCAGGCCCCCTCATGGTCATTAGCATTATTAGTGGCTGATAGAGATCATAGTAATAGGCCCATGAAAGCCAGTGGTCTCCTGCCAAATGTAGCAGTGAGCCAAGCACACAAGTACAGGTTGGCCAAGAAACCATGGCTGCTGTTATCTTTGGCTGTGGCCCGATCAAACTGTATTTGTCTTTTCAGACCAATGAGGACCAAAATCTGCAATTAAGAAAAAAAGTCAGCTGGCGTTATTACCAGGTAGTGTTTACTAATTAAAATGTGTTTCTTGAAAAGCTCTGGCAGGAGGGTCACTTTTCTAGGAATACATCCAGTGGATTGCATTCATCTAAACACACACTTTTTATTTGTCTGGGCATGTTTAAACAAGAAAGCATGTTCAGCTAAAAATCTGGAAATCATTGAACACATGAATAATATGACTCATAAAAATCATTATTAATAACAGATTCCGTGATAATTGAACACTAATCAGCACACATAAAAAATTATTAAAATGTGCGCTATCAATGTAATCAATTAATTGCAAAAAATAAAACGTTTTGTTTACGTAATACAGTGGTGTGAAAAAGTGTTAGCCCCCTTCCTGATGTGTTTTTTTTTGCCTGTATGACACGCTTTAATGTTTCAGATCATCAAACAAATTTAAATATCAATCAAAGATAACACAACATGCAGTTTTTAAATTAAGTTCTTTTTATGAACGGAAAGCAAAATCCAAACCCACATGGCCCTGTGTGAAAAAGTGTTTGCCCCCCTAAACCTAATAACTGGTTGGGCCATCCTCAGCAGCAACATCTGCAATCAAGCATCAGAAGAAAAACAAAGATCTTCTCTGAAACCCTCCAGTATGCATTCGACTGTATTTCCTTTACTCTATAACCTTTAGCTTTTTCAAATTTTTTATTCAAAATGCTTATGTTTAAAAAAAAAAAAACCAGCAGAACGTTACCATGTTTACCACACCGCCGACACCTGAGTGGCTTGTTTTAACACTTGCCTGTGTTTGAGCTCGGCTGTCAGAATGCAAACAGCACTGGGTCTTGCTGAATTCTATCTAGCACTGCAGCTCAACTCTTTGAGTCCCGTGTGAAATGCATGTTTTTAATGCTTTGATTTACTGTGTTGTGACAGCAGTGTATACTTCCCCATCTTTTTGAGGCTGGACGCAAGACTCTGTGTTCATATGTGCATCTGTATATAATAATGCGGATCGTGGGAACACTTCTCTTTATATCCTTTCATATTTGAAACGACCAGGATATACCATACTTATCTCATGTGCATTGACACTGAGCTTTGCAAAAAAGAGTAAATCATTTGTGAGAGAAGAATGACAAATGCATGGATTTATAATTCAGTCTAGCTTGGTTGCTGCCGTATCGCTGCAAAGCGTGAGCCCTCTGGATTACCTTCACATTCAGGACATTTCGTTTATACCTGTGACGAAGGGCAATATTAAAATGGAATATTACACTCACAGACAGTATTAGCAGATTTTCTGAGCCAAAATAGGTTTCACGGTTCATAGATTTTACCTCAAATATTTTCCCCTTTATGGATGACTTGGGTCAGAAAATCAACACTTTCAGTCTGACATGGAAACATTGGCTGAACCAATGGCATGAGTTAACGCTGGCGCTATCTGTTTGTACAACCAGCTTTCATTAAAAAAAAAAAAAAAAGGGTTGAATTATTATAGTCATTACTTTTGCAGTTCCGGTGCAAGTAGTTCCTACAAATTACTAGAATTGTTTTGGTTTACTAAAACTATTTAACTTATTACCATTAATTGCAACAAAGCTGGAAACAAAAGAAAGTGCAATTTTAGTATAAATTAACATTTCTAACAAACGAAAAAAGTAATATCAATTAGAAAGGCTGCAGTGGAAGTAACTGAAATAAATAGACGAATGACTAAAATTTCTAAAAAATTAAGTTAATTAATAAAAAAAAACTATCAAAAATACAGAGTCCCACTTATGACATGCAGGAAAAAAGTAAATCTTAATATAACATATAATATTATGATAATAACATCACAATATAATAATTAGTTCTCTCGTTTTACAAAATCGTGCTCACTACATAATTACTTAATTCATTTAAAAGGAATTGTGTGCACAAATTATTATAGTTAGAAGGTTAATTTAAAATTCAACTGAAAATGTAAAATAAATAATAAACTAAAGAATCTTTCACACAAGAACCATATTATATTATGGCCCTGCTTACACGCAATAACATTTAGTTTATTATAGATGCATGTGCAGTTATATCAATGCTATGTTTTTAAAGGTGGATTGGAGTTATTATTCAATAGGTTTTATTATAGGTTTATCGTCAATGTTTTTATCGTTCATGAGCAGGAAAATAGTTCCGAAAGCGAAAAATAGTTCAGAAAGCTTTGTTACAGTTTTGGTTTAAAGAAAGATTGTCGTTTTACCATCATCCTCTGAGTGACCAGGCTATATACTGTAGTATATATATCATACAATAATAGTATAGAAATAACACTGTTGTCACACTGTAAACTTAAAGTGTGTTTGACAATCATGTAACCTGCTTTTCAAAGATCCTGTCCCAAATGGTTGACATTATGTGGACTCTCTATCTTCCAGAGTTGAGATGACCCTTGCTTACATGTGTCTGCCGAAGCCCGTAAGCGTGGTCCATTTATCATCTTATGATTCTGAAAGGTGCTCATGTACACTGGCTATCTGCCATTTTGCCAAGTTCACGCTGATAGTAACTCTACACAACATTACATTCCCAAAGTGTGGACTCAACTGAGGATTTGGGGACGGGATCAAAAGGGCAATCTGTGAGGTCACGACACGGATGTAACAGAAAATTATAAACCAGTACCGAACAAGTTTGATATCGACGATTCAGTGCAAAATTTGTCCCGTCTACAGTATACGATTGTACTTTAAAGGCAAATTTTGTGTATTTTTTGTGGTCATTATGAAAAGCCTTTGCATTCATTTAGATGTTGAGTTCACATTTGCATGTTTAAGTATCTGCCCAGGGCCTGTGATGGCCTGAGCCGCTATAGATGAAAGCCGTTGGACGCTGATGGTCTTGGCATATTTGTGTAGCAAACACATGAGTATTCACAGGCTGGTGAGAGGAGACACAGAGACCCAAACAGAGCATGAGACCAGAAGCGCTGGCTTGGCTCAAAGCAGCCTCAAAATACGCAGATTTGAGAGCATTTGAGAAAAGAATGTCCATCATACAAGACAAATACTGGCCTTCAAATAAGACTATAACTTGCAAATCCTTTAATCCGGTAAATATCAAACTTTTGTCATCTAAATGGGACAAATTTAACATGCATTTTTAAAGTTGTGCTCACCTTAAATACAATGAATTTTTCGGACTGTGAATATTTATATGTAAGAATTACAAACATTTATTTTCTATTGTTATTTTCTTTTGCAATTTTGAAACATTTTAAAGTGCCTCTATTGAACCTATGAACCTTTCATAAACCATATATTGATTTTGGGAGTCCCAAACAACAGGTTGACAATTATGCAGGGTCAAAAAACACTTTGATATGAATTTATTTTTACCTTTTTGTTCAAAGACTCCCAAACGATTCATTCAACAATTAATTTTTTTCCAACCCCACTTTGCAGGATGTTTTCATTGTGTTACACACTGCATGATAAGTCATTTAATAAAATTCATAATAGAGGCACTTTAAATTATTATATTCGGTTGTATATCTAAATTACACCCCTTTTAAAATGAATAATCTAATATTTATTTTTACACAAAATAGGCTACAGTATGCTATTACTTTTTACACTTTTTTTAAACAACCAATAATTCAGTAAACAGTAAAATAATACACTTACAAACCCTTGCAGTTCCTTCATAAACCAATCATGCCGCTGCATGCGTTTAGTCACATTACATTAATGGCTCATGTGATTGGTTGAAAAGCGCTCCAAAACTGAGCTTCTGTAATGAAGATTGCAATTAGGCCTGTGTGGTTTTCCTCTCTCGTTTGAGAAAAGATGTTTTATGGTAATGGTTTCATATTTGAAATTTCTAGACATTTAAAATACGCAGTATTTCATTGCTTGTGACAGTTTGGACCAAAACTGTCCAATTCCCAGATGTTAAGAATTTTGACTCATGTCAGCAAGAAAAGGACAAAAGCTTGAATATCTACCAAAAATGATGTGTGGTCCCAAATATTGGCTTTATATAACATGTAATTTTCACTAAAGAGCGCTGGTATTTCAAAACAATGAGGTGGGATCATACAATCCAAACTGAAGCGGTGCCTTTTCGCTGCAGAGGCAACAAGTTCACTTCTTCACATTCAGAAAATTAATTAAGGGTGTAAAATGAGTTGGTATGCTTTGCTTGGCTGAGACAGTCTCAGCAAGCAGGCTTTACAGTGCAGAGACCCAGCAGCGGTGACTGTGCTTGTATTCATGCGGCGCTTGTTTAAACATTTGAGGAGCACATGAACAGATGGATGATTGCAGCAGGTTTCATCAGGAAGTTACGATGTTCAAACTTGCAGGGGCCATTCTAACGCTCGTGTCAACAGCCCGGGATCCAAGCGGCCCAATCAGTCAACACCGTAAAACAGACCCTGAAAGACATTTCGGGAAGACAGGCTGTTTTCTGAGAATGGCTTTTGATGGGCCAACACATTTGAGAGAAATTGTCTTTATCCTTGGGTCTGAGGAGACTGTGTAACGACACCAAACGTGACTGCAAAGCATTTTTCTTTTTGTGGGGGACCATAATCATTTTATTAAACAATAAATCAGTTGAGAAATGATAAACATGCAGATAAACAGATAAAAAGAATTTTAAATATAAATAAATATATATATATATATATATATATATATATATATATATATATATATATATATATATATATATATATATATATATATATATATATATATATATATATACACACTATATATATATATATATATATATATATATATAAACACTTTTTAAAAATGTAATAAAATACAATTAAACAATTATAAACATAATTATATAATTTTGTACTGAACACATAAGATTACAATACAATTATACAATTGTATTATCATGTGACCCTGGGTAACAAAACCAGTCATAAGTTGGATGGATATTTTTGCAGCAATAGCCAACAATACATCGTATGGGTCAAAATGATTGCTTTTTCTTTTATGCTGTAAATCCCTAAGATAGTAATTAAAGATCCTGTCGTAATTTTGTAATTTCCTACCATTTCCTACCATAAAAAAACTTTTGATTAGTAATATGCATTGCTAAAGATTATTTTATAATATTTTATACTATACTAGACTTCCAAATAGTCTCAACCAAATATTGTCCTGTCCTAACAAGCCATAAATGAATTGAAAGTCTATTAATTCAGTTTTTGAATCATATATTTTACATTTTATATACAGTTAAAATTGTTAATATTCAAAAAGTCAAAATTCAAAAGAAATATAATTGCATAATTGCGTATAAAAATATAAAGTAAAAAACAGTAATCGCTCAATTAATATTGCATCTGTTTTTAGCAACTGCATTGACTTTTTATATCTAATCATTGGTTTTCTTAGCTGATTAATCAAATGAATTAATGGCCACCATAACCCACTGTGATATCAGAGGGCTTTTAGCATGTAATGCACATCAACGACACTGCACTCATGGCGCTGGCAGCCAGAATTACAAAAAAATAGAAGCCAAGTGGTGGTAAGGTCACTCAAATGACCTCAGTGTGATACTAATCACCCTTTTATTCTTGGTACATTTGCAAAAGCGCTTGGGCAGAATGTCAGTGCTGTGGTTTGGCCAAAAGTCAGATTTCACAGTAATGCTATGAAAGCTGTAACTTAAACACCTGACATCATATTCTGAGAATAGCATCTGCTGAACGGTGAGTCCATGGTAAGAGCATCAAGCATATATTCATGTGCCAATGACAGACAACAGACAGAGCCACATGAAGCAATATTTCTAGGGATCTTGCGAAGCATTCAGGAGTGTATATCACGCGTGTCCATGGAAACTGGAGTTTCTGCCCGCCTCTAGCGTCTGTCTTTCTCTTGCACGATACTCGGGCCGCGAAGATGGACTGGCGAGAAAAAGCACCTTGGAAGTTTCCATCCACCCCACCACCCATTCGAAGACCGGGACTGCTGCCACTCCACATTGAGCTGTGTGGGACGATATTTACCTTAAACCCCGGGCCAAAATCCTCCCTTTCTACTCCTTGATTCTCTTTCGTCTTATTACAGTCTGTCTGATCGGAGTTTTCCTCTCTTTGAGGGCAGGGCGAGCCTTTGCTCCTCCTTAAAGATAAGCGTGACAGATGTCCTCTCAAATTTAAGACGTGCTAATTGGTCTTGGCCAAATGTTAACCTTATTCAGATTTATTTATAAAGCCATTAGTCCCTTGATTACAAGTTTATCAGTCTACAGTGAATATAAACCACACACAAGGTGCATGAAAGTGATGCCATTTTCAAGGGACTTATATATAACCTGGTTTACCCGTATGAATATAACAGTCCTCAAGTGTTATGGTTACTTAAAAGCAACTGTTGTGTGAGCAACACAATAGTTCATACAAGTTATGGTCAAACATGTCGAGTGTGTTGTGACACTAAAGAAGTGGTGTTGGATTTCAATGTTGTCTTTTTGTTGAGATGAGACCGGTCTTGGAATATACACTCAAAATGGGAAATGGTTCAAACAAGTGCACCACGTCAGCAAAAGCGGTAAGCACAAAGCCTGGAGCTTATAAAATACTTGCTAAGACACTTTGTGTAATCATAGACGAGACTCTGCTTTTCCAGATGCATTTGTTTTCATGACAATCTAATGGGCCTTAGTGTAAATGTGAACTCTGGTAAGTGTGAATCATCCTGATGTATCTTACGTTTGGCCAGGACACATTAATATGACGACATCTGTGATCTTTATAAGAACCACACCCAGCACCGAGTGATTTGGATACCTTAAGAACTTCAATGGAAAGCCAATGCGTTAGATTTTACGGATGAATGCAATATTTCTTTATCTCAGTCCACTCAGAGGTCACTATAACTTTAGAGTCTTAACACTTACATAGCTATACTGCCACCTCATGGTGAGCGTGCTTCTATACACCATGTATTATTGGCACCATACTTGCAGACACAGCAAGATATTTAATAAGGAAAAGTGTGCGTGGGGGGGGGGAATTGAAAAAAACATGATGTTTTCTTTGAGGGATAGGTTTAGGTGTGGGGTGATGAAAAATACAATTTGTACAGTATATAACCATCATGCCTATGTAATGTCCCCATAAAACAGGTAAACCCAATGTGTGTGTGCTTGATGAAGGTCAGTGGATAAAAATACTTGTAATGATGCATTTCTATGTTTAGTGTGCAGAACTGCATTTTTTATATTTTGGATTCAACAATGTTGTTGTAGCTTATTTAGTATTTTTATAGTGCATGGCTCCCTCCCTGGGCAGTATAACATAACATAAAATAAAATTAATAAATAGAAATGAGTAGAAATAATTCATTAATCAGCATTTTTTACTTTTTTTAACATTACATGTGTAATACTTCTGTACTTTTACTCAAGTAAATTTAAAATGTAAATTTTACTGTATCTGTAATCTATTTTTCTATGTGCTTGATTTGTGTTTGTCCACAACCTTTATTATAATGCAAAGTAAAGCATGTTTTATTTTATAGTAACATGCTTCAGTAATATAAAAAATAGGGTACAATGGCGCTAAATGCACACTGTAAAACACTGTAATTACTGTAAAACAGACATTTATATCATGAGAAATATGCTTTATTATATTTGACTTTTCTGTGCAGAGAAATCATTGCATATACAGTAGTATTATATATCCTTTGCCTTGTCGAGTGAAAAGCATGACTGATGAAACAGAAACATGCAGAACAGACTAATTCTTAGATAAAATCAGGAAGTAATTGCTTCCACTGTATTTGTGACCAGACATTATTACAAACATTTAGCACAAAACACAATGGCCATAAAAACCTTATAGCATGAACCGAAGCCATTTAAATCTGTTTAATGCACCTATCAATGAAAAGAGGAACTGTGTCTACTTTTCAAACCGCTTTGCTTCTTATGATTTCAAAAAAAGTGCTTCTTGTGCAACAATCATCAAACTGTTACAGTATATATAAGCCGAATGTGTTCATAAGTAATGCCGAATGAGTCTCAGTAGCTGTCTCAAGACATGAGAAGTCTCCTTTTAAAATAAGTGAAGGCCAGGTAAGTGGCGCCCCCTATCAAGCCAACCAATAAAGTGGCACCAACAAAAGCTGGAGCCTTTTTCTTTGCCACCCTGAATGCGGTGGGCAGCACGGCAGATATGAGGATGTTGTTGACATGCCCAAGCACTCTGCGGAAAGCCGGTCGGTTCAGGACACGCTCATAATACGTCTCCAGGTTGACCCGAGTCCCATTTCCCCAGTAGCGACGTGGACAGACCCAGGAACTTGAGGCGGTGAAGTGTGACAGCGAGGGAAACGTCTGCAGTACTAAAGAAGTCACCACAGAGCCAGGCCTGCTGACTGCCCTCTTCTGGAAAGATGATAAGTGAAGACAGATTTTTAAAAACAAAAACATAAGTAGCAATGAAACGTATTACTCGAAAACTGTTTCTTAAATGCATCTTTATAATTTTACTGTAAACATTTTATGTTACTTATTTATTTGGTTATTCGCAGTTTTTATTTTTGCTTTTATTACGATAACAGTGTAGGGTAGACAAGTGGGAGAGAGGCTCCAAGTTGTAAAGTTGTAAAGTGCATCATACATAAAGATATCAATCAATCACTTTTATTTATACAGCACTTATAACGATACAGATTGCATCAAAGCACTGGATCAGTTTACGGTTATCCCTGAAATGAGTCGTTTTTAAAACAAATCCCAAGCTGTTTCACGTTGACATCAACATGAAACATTAGCCTATTGCCCGCCCACTTTCTGGTCTTTTCGCCTTGGTCTGAATGAAAATGCTAATTCATTCTTTGCCACTAGGTGCCGCTTATGGAGTGGTAAAACTGTGGTTTCCTAGTAACGCCGCTTTATCAGGCATTACAGGCATGAGGAAATTAAAATTAGACCAATCGACTAATCACCATAAAGCAGCATCAGGCAAGGTAAGGTTTAATCATTGAGTGAATTATTTAAGAGTTGTTGAGCAAATAAGGTAAAAAAAGACAATGAAAGTGTTTTTGACTTTGCATGCATATCAACCGTTAAGCTGGGGACTCCCAAAACCAGAAGTCGAATCTTTCATTACCCATAATAGAGATGAAATTACATACTTCTTGCTGATGTGCTGGACTTGTATAGTTCTACAGTTTGAGATATAATTGTGTTACAGAATAAATGTCAAAATTTAAGATGATTTTTAAAACTTATTTATCATTAGTGAACAGGCCATTTTAAAGTTGTTGGGGTTTTTTTCATGTGTGCAATGCATAGTTAAAAACCTAAGGCCATGTTTTAGGTTTTCTCAGCTATAATTAATAATAGTACTTCCTTTTTAAATTAGTTTGTTCACTAAATGCAAAATACTTCATGCTGCCAGTACATTCTTCAAGACAACTAATAATTTCTTGTTCAGCAAATTTCCATTAAGTAATAATAAATGTATTTATTTTTGACAGCTGTAATATTATAAGACACTTGACATGTTAAGTGCGCTGTGCTATCTGTGTTTGTCAAGGAAAAATCGTCCTACAAAGCAAAGATGTCCAAGATACAGGCTTTAAAACTTGACGCAGAAACCTTTTTAACAGTGCGTTTATTGTTTAACAAAAAACTTCTCCCACCTGGTGTCTCCTCAACCCTCCTCTGCAGCTCGGTCTCAACTTGATCCAGAACATTCTCCAGTTCATCCAGGAGTTTCTTCAGGTATTTCATGTTATCATGGTCAAACAATTTACTCTAGAGACATTCAAAGGAATTTGAATCAATGTCTTGGCATTGCAAACAAGACTGTAATCTAAATTAAGTGCGCATACTCAAAGGAGTAAAATAACTGAGATCATCTGAGGTACTGCGCTGCTAAGAGGAGATGCCAAGAAAGAGAATCACTGAAACTGAAAAGTTTACTTACTTTTAGACGTCTCTGTTTTGCGATATAAGCATCTTTAAGATCGGGATTCTCCGCTGCTAGTTTCTTAAGCTCAGATTCTGTGTTTAAAATCTGTGCTATAAAACAGAAATTGATGTTAGAGGGATAGTTCACACAAAATTTTCTCATAATTTACTGACCCTTAGGTCAGGGGTGTCCAGTCTTGCCTCAAGTCATCCAAGATAGGTTTTTCTTCACTGGAATAGATTTCGAGAAATCACTTCCTCGCTAATGGATCCTCTGCAATGAATGGGTGCCATCAAAATGAGAGTCCAAACATCTGATAAAAACCATCACAACGATCCACAAGTAATCCAAATGGCTCATAATTATATACACAAAGACATTTTTTATGTTTTATAACCGTTGCCTCCAGCTAAAATACAAACAAATTTGCCATTATAGGTTTGTCTTGAGAGGGGGCGACACTGGAGGAAGTGATATTATGGATTATGGACCAGTATTTTAACCAGAAGCAATGTTTTAAAATCAAAATGTATCAATGATTGATTTGTTTCTTATAAACATGCAGATATTTTACCTCAAAAGATGTTAATTTGATGGACTGGAGTCATGCTGAGGGTTTTTAATCAGCTGTTTAGACTCTCATTCTGACGGCACCCATTCACTGCAGAGGATCCACTGATAAGCGAGTGACGCAATGCTAAATTTCACCAAATCTGTTCCGATAAAACCCATTTACATCTCGGATGGCCTCAGGAACTCACAGTAACTGAAGGATCATATTAAGTTATTATGCTCAGTGCCCTTCTTACTGCGAAGGTGGGTGGTGGCGTAAGCTGGGATGTGGGAGTCTACTGTGATCTCTGGGTGGAGGATGCAGCCATGGGTGTACGCATCCATCTGCAGGGAGTCCAGCAGCTCTCTGTAATGCTGAACTCGATGATAGTATATGCTTCCCTCTTCTGGGATCAGCTTTGGGGTGTGTTCTGATTTAGAGAAGGGCACAAAGCACATATACGGTATGCATTACGACCCACAGATGTAGCGCGCATTCTACGTGAGCTGCTCTTCAGGGAAAATATCTTATTTTGACTCACCCTTCAGCGCCTCTCATGTTATCCACATTTCTGCACAGGCATGCTGAACGTAACAGTACATGCAAACATAAATGCAACCAAATGAAAATAAGATGACAAATGCACTGAACAGAGCAAAAAAATAAATAAAAGAGAAAGCGTCGCCTGTAATACCAAACAATTCCAGCTATTAACACAACGGAAATCCAATTACATCTAATACAGAAATTAAGTGTTTAAAATATGCTTTTATTAAATATATATTCAGGTGCAGGAGTTCATTTGTTTAGTCATACATTTATTGAACCCTCTGATAAACAAGTTATTAAATCCCTAAAACAAAACTTGTATCTTTTTACTTTAAAACAATAACTGAAATATTTCCAAACATTTATTTATTTATTTTAAATTTAAAATATAAGTACTACATATATGTCACGTCTTTTGGACTCTTTTGTTGTCGTTTTTGTTTTGTGTCATGTGCTCTGTGTGCCCTACCTTCCCTTCCTATTAACTGTATTATTGTCTTCAGCTGCGTCTAGTTTATTTAGTCAATTACGTTGTGTATTTAAGTCCTGTGTGTTTGTCTGATCGTCAAGGTCCATACGTGGTTTATGTTCTGCCTGCTTGCCTATATTTCTTTTGCCTGTTTACGAAGATTAAATCTGTTTAAGTTTATTTTACTTGTCGAAGTGCTCCTTTACGCTAAACCACACCCGTGACAATATGAAAGGTAGTACATTTTAATAATTAATACGGTTTAATATTTTTTAAAAAGAAGCATCTTACACCATCAAGGCTGCATTTATTTGAGCAAAAAAACAGTAATATTGTGCAATTTAAAATAACTTTTTCTATTTTATCTCTGCTTTAAAATGTAATTACTTTATGAATTTTTAGCAGCACTTGCAGTATCACATAATACTCCAGAAATCATTCTTGTATGCTGATTTGCTACGCAACTATTATCTATTATCAGTGCTCAGATGATTCCTATTATCTGTTTTGCTGCTTAATATTTTTGTTTAAACCTAAATACTAAATAGTGTGGTTTCTTTTCATGATTCTTTAATGAATAGAAAATTCAGTGAACTGCGTTTATTTATAAATGTTTTTACTGTCGCTTTTGATCAGTTTGATGCATCCTTGCTGAATAAAAATATTACTGCAGCAAATCAGCATGTTAAAATGCTGTATAACAGATCGTGTGACTCTGAAGACCTTCAAATAATGCCAATTAACTTGAAAATTCAGCTTTGCCATCAGAAGAATACATTTTAGTATGTATTTAAACAAAAGCAATGATTTTCAATTATAATCATATTTAAAATATTACTGTTTACTAATTGCAGAGGATTTTACTGTTTACTCTGCAGCCTTTTTCACCAAAAACAAAACAAAACCTAAAATAAGCAAAAAAAAAAAAAAAAAGCTTAAGCAAAACATGTTAAAGGGACAGTCATATAGAACTGGTACTATTATTATCATAATTATTTCTAAGTGACATCACACCCTGAAATATTAAAAGAATTTTAAAGAAATGTAGATGAGGGTTCAACAACACCACAAACCCTTCAGTGCTCTTGTATTTGTAGCATTTTACACTTAATAATGGTAATAATAGATGATGTTTTACACATAACGTTGACCCCAAAATCCCGAGCGTTTACCATCACAGAAGTTCTGCTCCAAATAGTCCATGATTTGTGTGGGGTCACAGACGACGCTGTCACGGTGAACCAGCACAGGAACCTCTCCAGTGGGGTTCAGACGCATGAACCAGGGCTCGTTGTGTTCACTCAGAGGCAGACTCACATCATACTCCTCACACTGAAGACTCTTCTCAGCTATGGCCAGCCTCACCTGAGACAGAGACGCAATCTTCCTTTAAGTGTATTACAGAAAAACTGAGACACTTATTTCGCACTCATGCAGTTTACAAAAACAACAGCAGGTCATGCTCTTGCTTCACAATTCTACAATACCTTGTAATTCAGACGCCTGTGTTATGATTGCAGTAATTCAACACACTTGCGTCATTAGGCTTCATTAATAATGCATGCTTTATGAATAATTAACATGCATGCTGCCGATCAGCAATTGTTTGAGATGAATAGGAATAACCCAAATGATGCTAAGTTAATTAAAATGTGTGAATGTCACAATCAAAACAACAGATCAGATGCTGCGTCCGCCCTGATGCTCTCGGCCTGCATCCGCTAGCAACGTTGAATTATGGGATCGCTTACCTTTTGGGAGCTGAATGACTGAGTCCAGTGATACAAAATCAGTTTAGGCTCTTTGTTTTTCGCTTTCTCGACAACCTCGCCGCTGTCCTGTGACAGGGCATCCTTCTTAATGAGGGTTTCCTTCTCATCCTGAGATTCACCGACGTTTTCCACCGCCATTTTATCAGATATTGGCTGCGTCTCAAAATCTAGTTGACTTCGACGACATGTCTGTGCGTCGCGCGCGCGCAGCGTTCTCGCGCATCAAACGCGCATCCAGTGTTCATTGAAATCACGGACGCGTGCCCGTGTATTTCACGACGCCCTGAAACTGGTAGATCCACGCGTCTGTGACATCAACTAATGCTGTCTTCGTAGTCAAGCACGCTGGGATTTAAGACACAGGCAGTGAGTCGAACGGCGCAGCCTCCAGTGGTGGTACCCGACTTCTTAAAGGACACACATCACAATCACGACATTATATCATTTTTTTTCAATTAAGTGAAAATTTAATTCTTGCTGTTTGTAGTGATAAAAAAACACTTCGTTTTTTTGTGTGTGAATATTTACGTTTTATGCATTTTTAATTGGAGTATAAAAGCGCACTTTTCAAACTAACCAACAGATGTCTCTGTAGACTACCTTCTCTATCAAATTACATTCAGCCCTTTAAGACAAACTCGCTGCTATAACATGTAGATATTTTTTATTTCCTGTTGAGAAGATTGAAAATTTAGGCTAGAGTTCGTTTTGTATAATATGCATAATCTTTCACACAATAAAAATACACTTTAAAAAAAAAAAAAAAAAAAAAAAAAAAAAAAAAAAACTAATTTTTACTTAATGCTTACAAATAAATTGACAAAATGATTTAGTACACCCAAGGTTTAATTATATTGTAGTACAATTTGATTCATCTATCCAAATAAAATGGATGACAGGAACAAATCAAACAAATCAGGCATCAAACCTGAAACAAATAAAATAAGATAAATCAGTCATAGTATTTATATTGTTTCATTTAATGGTCTTAAAGCCCCTCACTGTTCAAGACAAGAGAATATTCAAAACTATGAATATAGGCTAATTAACCACAGTTAGGTGAGGGACAAAAGTTGTAGCCTACCTCATGGCCATTTGTAATGTTTGAATTCATTTAGATTAGTGTAGTTTATTATAAAGAAATGACCCTCTGAAGTGTCTGTAGGCCCTCTGGTGGCTCCCAGGTCCCTGGTGTAAAATAAAATAAAAGAACTTTCTAGAACAAAATGTGTAGATGTTGCTAATTGGCAAGCAAAGTTGTCGGACAGTTGGGAGATTTCAACAAATTGTCTACATTTTTACTCTTATATACTTTTATTACAGCTAATGCATCTTTTTCAACTACCTTTCAAAGCAGATAATCTGTTCATGACATTTTTTTAAATGAATGCCACAAGAAGCAGTGATATTTTTTTATTATTAATATTAAAATGTGTATTATTTTATTAGCCTACTTAAATTGCTTCTAAATATAACAGACACAACAGGTAACAAGTAACACATTGAATTAAAAGAAGGAATGAATGCAGAATTTTCTTGTAACGTAAAGTTTGAAACATACATCATAGATCTCAGGTTTATATGAATATAGGTTTCAAATAATCTTCATTAAATAGAATAATTATAAATACAAAATTATCGATTTATAATAGAATAATTAAAAATGCAAAATGACAAAATTCAGCTTAAATATTTCCAAAACATGCTTACATAGGCAGTATTTTGTAGGATATTTTTTTATTATGTTGCTTAGGCTATACCAAATTTGTTTAGCAAAATACTTAATAAAAAATTAAAAATAAATAATAATAATAATAATAATAATAATAATAATAATAATAATAATAATAATAATAATGAAGTTTAAAAAAAACAGCTCCGGGAAACAATTTGAAAAAAAAAATGAAAAAGAAAAAATTTACAATCTCTGAACCGATTTCGTTTAGCCCGGTGAGGGTGAAGTGGGCGGGGCCGCGGTGGTGACGCGCCACGATTGGCAGCTGGTTTCGCCGCCGCGCCGCGGTCTCGCTGTGTCTGCTCTGCGCAGCGCCTGCGAGCGGAGGGAGTCGGTGAAACGCAGCGGCGGTTCCAGCGAGTGCGGCTTCGGTAACGATGCACTAAACCTGCCTCTTCATTCATGCTCTCACAGCCCAAGCAGAAATACCAAACAACAACACCTCCATTGTGACTCATTCTCCCCGGTTTAATCGTTGCTGCTGAACTTGGCTCGGAAAAGAAGGTTTAATGAAAGAGAAAGACGAGAAGAAGCGCACGGCAACGTTACCACTGTTTTTATTTTCATCCCTTTCTGAATGACGGGCGGACGGTTCGACTTCGACGATGGAGGCACTTACTGTGGCGGATGGGAGGACGGGAAAGCCCACGGGCACGGCATCTGCACGGGACCCAAGGGTCAAGGCGAGTACGCCGGGTCCTGGTCCCACGGTTTCGAGATAGTCGGGGTCTACACCTGGCCCAGCGGGAATACGTACCAGGGCTACTGGTCGCAGGGCAAACGCCACGGGCTGGGTGTTGAGACCAAGGGGAAGTGGGTTTACCGCGGGGAGTGGAGTCACGGGTTCAAGGGTCGCTATGGAGTTCGGCAGAGCACCAATACACCTGCTAGATACGATGGGACGTGGAGTAATGGACTACAGGATGGCTATGGAGTCGAAACCTATGGGGATGGTGGTAAGTCCCGCTGCAAATGTATGTTTAGAGATGTTTGTCGCGTGCAGCTGAAGCAAACGATTCTTCTTGTCGACGTCCCATTAACGATTCTTTTAGTAGCTACTTTTTGAGAAAGAAATGCTTGAAAATAAGACATTACTGAAGACTGCTGCTAAATGACCATAGCAAATGAGGGATAGCCTAACGTTGCGTTTTACCCTGTTTGTAAAAACAAATGTTACTACTAACCGTGTATCACAGTTGCAGGCCGTATACCAAAATGTGGCCACGTATTTCATTAATTAATAATCCACAGATACAGCGAAACTCATGTATCTTGAACAACAACCAGTCAGTTACGACGCTGATTTAAGCCTCGGAGTCTTAAGCACAATATAACACTGTAACAGCTGTTGCTTCGTTTCGTTCAGTACATGACGAAAGTAATAACTTGCGGTTCAGTGAGCGAGTCAGATTAAATTCAACGGCTCCTTCTGATTCATAATCGTTTTGATTCGCTAAAGGAGCCGGTTCATAAGAGTCATTCTCTCGGGTGTCGAACACATATTGATAGAGCTGAATGTTTTTGATTCGCGTGTTTGTTTATATAAACGCAGTTAATGAGAAAAATAAATGTATAATATTATAATAACAACGAAAATGATATTACGATAAAAGGGATAAGTGACAACATTATAACATATAACATATTGGCACAAATATATACTCTAATATACTAGCCTGATCATGTGAGCCATTTACTGGCTGTATGTTTTTAGTTCACTAATAAGAGTCATTCATTCAGGAATCATCATACACTGATCGATGTATGTTCTGAGCTGTAGATTCAATAAAGCTCTCGATACCAGGATGAAAATCCATAAGAATGGAATTATGTGAATCTTTAATAGAACAACATGAAAAAGAACCTATTCAAGGTTCCTGATTCTATTTATGCTTTTGCCAACTGTCAGGCCACAGGTCATTGTCATTGGGGGTAAATAAAACCCAATTTATTCAAGGTATGCTTAAGAAATGCTGGTGACATGTGGATGAATATTTATATTCCTTGACATATGCACAACGTATATAGTAATTTATGCATGACATAATTCGGCGTTGCAACATTTTGCATCTTCAGAGCCTACATTTTAGATGAGGCTGACTGATGAACACTGTGAACATAAAACACATTTGTCATGCATCGCTGAAGGGGCAAGAGATTATTATGATCCAATTTTCATTAGTTACACTTACGGTTCATGAGTTAAGAGTTGTTAACAAACATTAATTGATATCTGATATGCTAATGTTCCTAAAGTGCATGCTTTTATCATTAATATTAGTAGTGAATACATTTGAAACCGAATTAAGCGAGGTATGACACTTCATGCGCTATTGAATCACATGAGTTTAATGTTCCCTTTTTGTTTCATAAGGCACATATCAAGGCCAGTGGATGGGGGGCATGAGACATGGCTATGGTGTGCGGCAGAGCGTGCCTTACGGAATGGCCACCATTATCCGCTCTCCGCTTCGCACCTCCCTGGCCTCCCTAAGAAGTGTGCAGAGCAACGGCGCCGTTCTGCAGGACACGGTTCCCGACACGCCAGTTGGAAGCCGTGGTGGTTTCGTGCTGAATTTTCACAGCGACACCGAAGTCATCACCGGGAAGAAGAAGGGCCTGTTCCGCCGCTGGTCCCTCTTCGGCAGCCTCCGCCAGCTACGTAAATCCGACTCTAAAACCTCCATCTCTAGCAAACGGAGCTCGGCACGTGGCGACGCCACCATGAGCCGCATCAGCTCCAGCGACGCCAACTCCACCATCAGCTACGGAGACGGAGAGGTGCCCGATGAGTACACCCCATGGAGGACCATGTGGGCGCCACCACCACTGAGTCTTACATGGGCGAGTGGAAGAACGACAAGCGCAGCGGGTTTGGAGTCAGCGCAGCGATCAACGGGCTGAAATACGAAGGGAATGGATGAACAACAAGAGGCATGGATATGGATGCACAATATTCCCAGATGGAAACAAAGAGGAGGGGAAGTATAAAAATAACGTGTTGGTGCGTGGGATAAGGAAGCAGCTTATTCCTCTTAAAAACCATAAAACAAAAGAAAAAGTTGACAGGGCCGTGGAAGGGGCTCGAAGGGCGGCAGCTATCGCCAGGACTAAAGTGGAAATAGCAGTGTCAAGGTAGGGCACCTCCTTTGTCGAAAATCCTTTAGTAAAGCCAAAAAAGAAAATTTTGGCATCATTTACAAATTCTGACGTGGTTCCAAACTCATGATTGACACTCTTTTTTCATATAAAGAAAGTGAATGGGAATCTGAGCTGTTGAGCTGCAGAATGACAAAAAAGTTGCTATATTTCCAAGTCTTAAAAAAGAAAAACAACAAAATGAGGTGTAACCCTAACCTAAATACAAATTAAACTAATAAAACCTGAGAACATAAAAAAAGCTAGTTTAAAATATTAATATATTTTAAAATTCTAAATTAACACTGATCCACTGTAGCTTTTTTGTGTCTTAGTTGCACTAATTAAAATACTCATGTTCAGTACAGAAACGTCTGTCAAATGCTTATATGATGCTTTGCTGGTGCGTTTTTGGTCATTTTGGAGTTCAACGGCAATCCCATTTGTGCTTTTTGTAGACAATGTAAAAAAGCCAAATGTGTGTTGGAACAAAGTAAAGGTGATTAAATGATGACAGGCAATATAACAAGAATATATGAATCTCACAACTGTAGAATCGTCACAATTTAGTAATATATCATGTCAGTTATGGCAGGTTGACTCGAAAAAAGTGCTGTGATCAAGTGGACCAGCCACATCCATGCTTCTGTAACATTCTTAAGATTGTTACTACTTGTACTGTTAAGCTGCGATGTCTGCATGGTTCAGACGTATGGCGTATGGGGCATTTATTTAGATGTCATTCATTAACCATATGTCATAGACCTATTTTGAGATGTTGCTTCACACACCAACAATGTTCAGCGAAAGTCAGAAGTTTTGTGCAAGCTTCTCAAATGGACAGAAAGTCCCAACGGTTGTGCAAGCAGCCTTTTTGAGGATTGGTGTCTATTATTTGTGCATAGCTCAGATGCACAGGGAGCAGTCGCGGGGTCATGCATCTCACATACACTATTATGATGTCTGTTCCTTGCCAAGAGCCATACTAGACAAACATTTAAATGGATGTGTTGTGTAAACCGTTTATTCAAGGCACACAAATGCATAACATCCTAAACAGCTCTTGAGAAACTCGCATGCTCACGTTCCTTCCATTGACCAACCAAACAGATCTAGATGATATTCAGAAATAAGTTATTGCACACCTTTTATGAATATAATGCACAGATTAGAGAGGTTACTTACAACTAAGGATTATCAAGTCAGTGATTCTTATACTAACAAACATTTTAATATAGTGAAATCTGTCCCCACTGTCCTTGAACCAGCTGGATGAACAGAAACTCCTGATTCAGAAAATAGTGGGCTTGCAAAATCTCTTAATGGGCTTTAATTAAGACTTGTTTTGCCATTAAACGCTGGAAATAAGAGGCAACACTGAATAAGATATTAAAACTTGTCACAGATTATCTTGAATGTAAGTGTATTTTGTAGCTGCTAGAGCAGTAAGACTGAATGTACTATGCAGTTTTCCTTTTAAAGTAAATTAGTTTAAATACTTTTGGAAGTTTTCACCAGACAGAAATACTGCAGTTTTACAAAGTACACTATATTGACTAAAAAGTTTTTTTAATGAACAGGTTTGACTGGTTCAGTAATGTCCATGAGTACAAATGTTAAAGCATATAATGCCTAATTTTATAGCAACAGTTTGGACAGGACCCTTTTCTATTCTAACTTGACAGTGCCTCTGTGTATAAGGGAAGGTTAAAAAAAATGATTGATTGAGTCAGTGGGGAAGAACTTGACTGGTCTCCATAAAGCCAACTCCTAATCTCAGCTGAACACCTCTGGTGTGACTTTTAAACGCAGTCCTTGAGCCAAAAACTCATCACTAAACACCATTTACTTGTACATATGTGGGTGCAGTCATTTTAGACAAAACTGTTGCAACAGAGATTGAAAACAAATTTTTAATACATGAATTATGTTTTCGTCTTTGTTGCCACAGTTTTGGAAGTGCCTTTTTCTATTCTACTTTTGTCCATATAGTGATTGTACAAGTTATTGGCGTTTGGTGACGGGTTTTTGGCTCAAGGCCTGCTTTTAAAGTCCACACTGACTCAGTCTGTCATTTGTTTTTTAACCTTGCCTTATACACAGAGGTATTGTCATGTTAGAATAAAAAAGGGGTCCTCTCCAAACTGTTGCTATAAAATTAGAAGCACACAATTCCACAAAACATCATTATATGCTTTAACGTTAAAATTTATACTCATGGATATTACTAAAGTAATTAAACCTGTCCAATGGAAAATACTGCAATATAGTTTATGTCTGGCTCTAGTCATCAGAAACAAATGGAAATTAATTGACATTCATTCAGGGTCAATAATCTATTTTAAAAAAGAACTAAATACTGTATTAATTTGATCAAAAGTTACCATAAAGACTGGAATATTTTTCTTTTAAATAAGTGCTATTCTTTTGAAGTTTCTAAAAAGTAATATGTAAAATATGTAAAAGTTTCTCAAAAATATTAAGCAAAACCTTTTTAAATAATAAAAAAATTAAAATATTATATATTAATAATATTATTAATATTATAAAAATTATATAAAAATATAAGATTAAATGTTTTTGATCACCAAATCAGCATATTAGATAGTTCTTTCAAACGATTAATCATGTATTTATTATGTATAACGCACATACAATATATATTTGGAAAATACATTTAAGATTTAAAAATTGCATAATATTACATAATATTTCTCTGAAATGTATACATGCATGTGTACGCATAAGCACATTTATTTTGGATGTGATTAATTCATTATTAATCATTTGACAGCATAAACCTTTAAACGGTATAGTGTGGGCTAAATCATTTCTATATTTTCAGTCAGAATGTGACATTTTAATGACACTTTTTTTTCAAGTTGTTGACTGAACCTGTATGTGGCCTTTAACCCTTTAACTTTTTCAGCCCTAATATATTAAATGCATGGGTCCAAGATGACTGTTGGTCTGTGTATATGTGCACGTCTGCCACATGTATGCGTTTCTGCTGTCTGATGACCCCCGAGGTTCTGACCTCATGTTAGTGATCAGCCAATCAATAAATAAATAACATCACACAGAATATAGGCAGCACTTGCGCTGCTAGTGTTTAGAGGGGTCATAGAGGTTAACAGTTGGTTCGAGTGCCACTTTTCAGGCTATTTGCGGTTTCCGTATTTATTTTAACATCGAAAAAGCCACATAGCGTGTACTGGGCACCATTAGCCAAGTATCTGGCATTTGTCCTCTTAGGAGTGGCCTGTCTTCTGTGGTTACCTCTCCTCGGTGAGCAGTGGGTCAGGGTTACAGGGCGCTCACGCTCCAGGGTCATTACCAGTGCTATGAAATTAAAGTAAAGCCATTTTTACTATGCATTACTTGCATTCAGTTACAGCTGAGCAAGAGACTTGGCTCATCTAGCAGTACTTTTAAAGATTGATATAGTAATGCTCCTCACTATCTTCAATCCACCTAGAGTATATTCCCTTCAAAGGGTCAAATATAATCCCACAGCAACCCCCCACCCCCTTCTTTTCAGGGGCAGGACTCTTGCTGCGGTCAACAGAATCTGCTGTTTTAGGAGGTAGTGTGTGAAAGGTTAACTGGCGTGATTTGGCCTCACCGTGAAGGGAAATGTGATAGATCCAGCGTCAGAATAAACTACAGAATATAAAAGGTTCACTTCAGGTGTTGGAGAAGAAAGTCATTGATGAGTATTAAGTTAAACTCATTTTAATAGACAAATGAGTAGTATTTCACCTCTCTAGCGAATAGTTCCCTTAAAAATGAAAAACTGTGTCATTAACTACTTCTCCTCATGGCCAGTCCCAAGGCAATGAGACTCTCATTCATTTTTGGGACACAAACCAGAATATGCTGGATGACGTTTGAGAGCTTTCAGACCTCCTGTATAGATAGCGCGTAACTAACGTACTCAAGGCCCAAAAGATAAAGTAAAAGACATTGTTAAATGTTATGCACATTAGTAGTTCAACAATAATTTTTGAGCACAAA